>NW_004754913.1:1064746-1109138 GCF_000188695.1 Salpingoeca rosetta | reverse complement strand
CACACCCACACACACACAGAGTGCTCAAACAACACGATGGCTATAGAATGAAGAGGCAACACACCTGTATCGGGCTCCCATGTGTCATGTGCTTCAGGCGGCTCGCCATCGTCTCGTCTCAGATATGACAGCTGTCAGATGCAGCACAGACCAGAGCCGCGATGAGCGCTGCCATGGCATTCCCTTTCACACCATCACAAACTTCCCACCTTGATCTTCATATGCGACAAGGACAACGCTCGTGGCTCGCGCCCTTCACAACACTCTGGCGCGCACACACACACACACACACACACACACACACACACACACACACACACCCTGACATAGACACAGACACAGACGCACACAGACACAAACACACACCTCGACGAGGGCGTGTGCGCAGTCAAGTGCTTCTTTGATGACGTGTGCTTTGTGTCGTCTTCGGATCTCGATGGCCTGAATGGCCTCCATGACGTTCTTCATCATCTCAGATGTCTTCTCCTGAATCGCCTCCGTGATGGCATCTTGCTCCTGTTTCTTCATCCTGTGCGCACACGCATGCCGTGGTTGGTTGTTGTTGGAAGGTGAGGCACAAGCGGTGCTGGAGGAAGAGGAGGCGAAGCATCGCACACAGCCATACGAGGCAGGCAAGCGCACAGAGACAGAGACACAGCTGCAGAGGGAGGGGGAGAGGTAGAGAGAGACAAAGACAAAGACACACATGCCCACACACACACACACACACACACACACACAGACACAGACACACAGACACAGACACAGACACAGACACACAGACACACACACACAGACACACACATGCGCACACAGACACACAGGCACACACACACAGACAGACACACAGAGGCACACACACTCACACACAGAGACACACACAGACACACAAAAGCCCTACCACTCTTCGAGGGTGTAGCCTGGAGGGACATTTTGCTTGACAGCCTCCGCCAGCTTCTGGCGTGAGGACGTTGGGCGCCGTCGCCTCGTCATCGTTCTGCCTCAAGTCCGTCTCCGTCTCCGTCTCCGTCTCCACAGCACTGCCTGTGTCTCTGGGTGTGTTTGCTTGATGGTTGGCAAGCGCGGCGAGCGAAAATCTACGATTCGCACACAATTCAGCGTGCTATCCACCGCCACTCTTGTTTGTGTGTGTGCGTGGATATGAAGCCCTGCAAAGACTGCACTCTTCTGCGTTTGCTTTGTGTGAAGTCCGTCCCTCTTCCCTCTCCCACTTCTCCCACTTCTCCCACTTCTCTCTCTCTCACTTCTCTCTGCATACGTTCGTGGGGTTCACACGCTGTTCGCTGCTCTTGTTGGTGGTGGTGCCATGGAACGGGGTGAGCGTGGAAGCGAGGCAGTGGCAGTGCAGGAAGTGCAGGTCGTGGAGCCGTGGTTTTCGTTCATTGCCCAAGGGAAGAAGACGGTGGAAGGGCGACTTGCATCCGACAAGTACACGGGTTTGGGCGTTGGGTGCACCATTGCCTTTCGGTGCGAACCCACGCCGGATTTGCCGCCAGTCCACGTGACTGTCACACGCGTGGTGCGCTACCCAAGCATCGCCCTCTATTTGGAAGCCGAGGGGCTGTCCCGCTGCCTGCCTGGCATCGAAACCCTCGCTGAGGGCGTGCAGGTGTATCGACAGTTCTACACTGAGGAGGACGAGCAACGCCTTGGCGTTCTCGCTATCCACATCCAGCGCGCCACCGACCAATAGAGCTCACTCACGCACACCCACTTTGCTTCCCCATCACTCATCCGGCCAAGCACATCACGCGACAAGCAGACACAAACGAACCGCGCAAAACAGCGAACATTTACGGTCTTTCTTCTTCTTGCTGTGTTGGAACGCAACATCGCCAACACCACCACCACCACCATTATCATCATCACCATCATTATCACCATCACCATCATCATCATTATCAGCACCATCATCATCATCAGCACCACCATCATCATCAGCAGCAGCAGCACAGCCAAGCAGTAACAAGACAATCGCCATCAAGCACGTCACACCCATCAGCGACTGAGATCGGTCAGTAACCAGCAAGGGCAGCAGGGAGCAGCAAACAGCAGCAGAGAGGTTGCAAGTGGCGCCTGCTACGTCCCCGCCTCTCTCCAACAGCGACACAAGCGACACAAGCGACACAAGCGCACCGCTGCCATGCCGTTGCGTTCATCGCTGGGCAAGGTGATGCTTGTGGCATCTGGCACTGCATTGGCGACCTTGTTTGGGGTTGGTCCCTTGATGAACAGCCTCGCAGACTCTTCGCTGAGCTTACCTGCACACGCATGGACAGACATTGAACGCAAACGCAACCAGCGCGAAGCGCAGCCGTTCCGCGACGAGGTGTGTTTGTGTGGTTGTGTGTGTGTGCATGGTGCAGTGTGTGTGTGTGTGTATTGTATGCATGGGTGTGTGTGCATGCACGCCCTTGCGCCGCTTGCGCCGCTTGTGTGCAAGCACGCCCTGTCGTGACAAGACAATCACATTCTTACATAGCCCCGTTCACACACACATGCACACACACACATACACACACATGCACACACACATACACACATGCACTCACACACACCTCATCCCCCCCCCCCGTTTTCTGCTCATTTCAACCACATTGCAGTTGCTGATTGAGTTGGCGAGCCTCTTTGCTGTGTTTGAGGTCGACCCGCAACGCATGAAGGTGTCGTTCATCGCCGGTGGCGACGATTCCCAGGCAGCGTCTGCAGGAACACAGCGGCTTCCCTTTGGCCAAGCATACCTGCTGCTCTCGGAAGGCATTGGCCTCAACTATGCGCTGAGCCGCGTGACTGCTGCAGACGCGTGCGACATCCGGCCCCGCGTACACCCGAACGAGGCCTCCACGATTCTCACACCGGAGCAGCGGTATGCGCTGGCGCACGAGCTGGCGCACATCACGTGCGAGCACCACACCAAGCGCGTGACGGCGACGGCTGCTGCGCTCACGGCGGCGTTTGCTGTTGGCCCTGCCCTGCGGCGGTGGGCGCGTGCTTCCCGGCCCGTAGCGGCGACGGCCACGCTGCTGTCCATTGCCCCTGCGGGGGCTGCGCTGCGCTGGCTGTATCGGCGCCAGGAGTGGGAGGCGGACGCCGTTGCTGCGCACAAGGGGTATGCGTGTGGCGGGGAGGCCTTCTGGAGCAGGCAGGCTGCCATGCGTGTGCCCAACCCGGGCGTTCCATATTGGTTCCGCACACACCCGTATCCACACGAGCGCCTGGCCTTTTTCACCAGCCGCTGCAATCCAGATGGCAACAACGGAGACACTGGCTGATGCGTGTGCATGTGTGTGTATATATATATGTGTGTGTATGTATATATGTGTGTGTGTGTGTTTGCAGTGTGTGTCTGTGTGCAGTGTGTGCAGTGTGTGCAGTGTGTGCAGTGTGTGCAGTGTGTGCAGTGTGTGCGGTGTGTGCGGTGTGTGCGGTGTGTGCAGTGTGATGGGTTGCATACGTGTTTGTGTGTGGGTACGCAAGTGCGCACACCGTCTCCCCATCTGAACGTTTTTGTGTGTCGCTGTCGCCATTCGCTGCCTTGCTTTTCCCACACAACTTCCCCTCCAAAAGCAAAACACGCCCAAGAAGCCACTTTCCCTCCTCCTTGCGATCGTAAATACGAGTGACGATGACGAGGCGTCTTTGCGCGAGTCTGTCGTCGTGCGCCTTCGTAGCGCTGGCGCTGACGCTGGCAGTGGGTGCGACACGCGCGCCCGCACGTGATGTTGGAGCAGGAGAAGCGACAGGTGTAAGTGATGATGCTCTGTGCCCAGCAGCTCAGACACAGGCCGACATCTTTGGCATTCGCGACACGTATACAACAGGGTTGCTGAAACACCACCTTTGCTCTACTGACAGCCGTTGGCTGCTGGCTGATGATGACAGCATCACCACGTACGTGAGCATGCCCCTTGTTGCTGGTGGTCTGGTGGTCTGGTGGTTGTGCTTGGCTTTGACTCAGTGTTTGAGGGTTTGCACTCGCTTACACAAGACAACACACACAACCACGCACACACACACACACACACACACACACACACACACACACACACACACACACACACACACACACACACACACACACCCCTCCCCCCAACACACACATTACAACAGGTCTGGACGAAGCCGCCGCGCAAGAGATGATCCGCCGGCCGATCGCCGTGGTGGCAACGAGCCCGGGCAGCCGGAGTACCGCTCATTCGCAGCCACATGCACGGTGGAGAACAACCTCATCTCCTTCTGCTCAGCGGACCTGCCAACCGTTGACCTGACCTTGCAGTTTGTCAACGACACGGGCCTGATTCCGTTTGTGGCGGGCCTCATCCCCCAGGCCCCTACCAAGCTCAGCATCGTCGGCGCCCCAGACGCCGGCTTTATTCAGCGGTTCCTCACGCACTGGCACTGGCCGCTGCTGGAGACGCTCATCTTCAGGCTGGACGCCGGTGCGCAGCCGCTGTCACCCACCTTCTTCGACAGGGCCGGCCGCGTCGGGCTCACCACCCTGGCGGTGCACGGCGCCTCCATATCCGGTGTCAACCTGACCAGCAGAAACGACATTGAGTCCCTTGACCTGTCGGACACGGCCGTGACCGACGCCACCTTTGTCGCCCCGATGTCGTCCTCCAAGCTGCGCACCCTCAACCTGCGCAACACGGCGTTCGGGGCCCTCAACTTTGCCCACTTGCCCACCTCCCTCGTCAGCGTGAGCGTGGGCGGCTCGCCTGTCGGCTCCATCTCCATCGCCTCCACCCGCAGCGCGCTCACCCACCTCTACCTGGACGGCACGAACCTCGGCGGCGATGCCATTGAGGGCCTCACCTTCCTGCGCAACCTGCCCAACCTGGTGCACCTGGACCTCTCCTCCACCAGCATCCAGACCCTGCGCTACACGCCGCCCGTGGACAGTGTTGGCAACATCATCCCCGGCCCGCGGCTGGAGAAACTGCTTGCTGCACACAACAACATCGCCAGCGTGGGCCTGGCCCAGCTGGACGTGCTCCAAGTGGACCTGAGCAACAACCGCGTCACCATGCTGGCAGGCCTCCCCTCCGCCATGCGCATGCTGCAGCTGCAGCACAACGCCATGGAGACGCTCACCATCGGCACCGCCAACAACCTCACCATGCTGGACGCATCGTTCAACCGCCTAACCCAGCTCGGCAACGTCGTCGCACCAAGCCTGGTCAGCCTCAACCTGGAGAACAACCGCTTCAGCACGCAGCCATCCGCCCTCAGCACCCTCTTCCCGAAGCTGACCTCACTCAACATGGGCAACAACACGCTCGCAACCTTCGCCGTCAGCCTGTCCCAACTCACCTCGCTTGTCCTCAAGTCCAACCAGCTCACCAGCGTCACCAGCATCACTGCACCGCTACTGCAGAGCCTCGACCTCTCCTTCAACAGGCTCTCCATGCTGGACCTGGACACGCCCCTCTCCCAGCTCACCAGCCTCAACCTCACCCACAACCGCCTGACCACCTTCAACCTGCGTGCGGCCATTGAGGCCAGCGCATCCACCCTCACCTCCCTCGACGTCAGCGCCAACGCCCTTACCGAGATCATCTTCACCACACCAGCTGCGTCAGCGGACCTCGCTGCGCTGCAGGACCTGCGCATTGACCGCAACCGCCTCACCGCGCTGCCGGCGCTCCCATCGCCCATGTCAGCGCTCGTCACGCTCATTGCGTCGTCCAACAGCATCTCCAGCCTGCTGCCCACAGACGCGCCGCTGCAGCTGCTCACCTCCCTCACCTGGCTGGACGTCTCCAACAACAACATCACCGCCCTGCCCGTGGACGCGCTGGCCGCCAACTCTCAACTGGAGCGGCTCTGGCTCGGGTTCAACCAGCTGCACACCCTCGACGAGACGGTGTTTGATGCCGTGCCACGCCTCACGGAGCTCCTGCTGCAGAGCAACCAGTTGTCCGACCTTCCCCAGCGGCTGCTGGCGCCACTCACCTCCCTCGGCAACCTGGACCTTTCGTCCAACGACCTGACACGCCTCCCGCACCGCCTCTTCAACAGCACGCAGGCGCTAACCGTGCTTGTGCTGGACCACAACCGCATCACCGCGCTCCCGCCAGACACGGGCATCACAGACCTGACCAACCTCACCGTCCTCTCCTGCGCAGACAACGCCCTGCTGCAGCTGCCTGACTTCTCGCAGCTGGTGAACCTGGAGCACGTCAACTTCCGCAACCACTTTGTGCCGGCCATCTCCCTTGACGCCTTTATGTACATGCCGCGGCTCGAGAACCTGTGGATCAGCCGCGCCGAGGGCGGCGGGCACGCCACCATCTCCCGCTTCGACCTCGATCGTGCTGCTGCCATCCGCGGAGAGACTGGTACTGGCACTGGTGGTGGTGGCGATGATGGCAGTGGTGGTGTTCCCGATCAGTTTACGAACGGCACGGATCCCGCCAGCAACGCCACGAGCCCGCGCCTGAAGCCGTTCGCCAGTCTGCGCACCCTGGAGGCACTTCACCTGGAACTGCCCACAACACCGCTTTTCCTTGGCGGCGGCGAGCCCTACCTGCGCGACCTCACCGGCCTGTTTATCGGGTGGCACACGCTGGACGAGGCCACGCTCTCCGTGCGGGCCATTGCTGCCGTGCTGGGCGACAACGTGCAGCAGTTTGGCGTGGAGCACACCGCCTACACCACGTTTGACCTGACAGATGTCAAGGCGGATCTCAACGCCGTGTACCTGAGCTACAACCCCATGCTCACCACCATCGTGCTGCCGCAGAGCGTGTTTATCCTCGGCGCGCAGGAAAACCCAAGCCTGACCAACCTCACCCTGCTTGCCGCTGACATTCTCGAGGTGAGCCGCTCACGTGTGCCGTACAACCCCACCATGTGCGACACGTGGGGCCAGGTCACGCTGGGCGCACGCGCGATGCTGGACGACGCGTCCTATCGCGCAAACGAGCGCGACTTTTTGGCGCGCTGCCTTGCGCAGGGCACGGTGGTGGACATTTCTGAGAACACGTGGCTCAACACGTTCACGGCCGTGCGGGCGCTGGAGAAGCAGTTCCTGATTGGGTCCCGCGAGTTTCGTAACCGCGTGAACCAGGTTGTGTCCACCCGCGCCACACCGATTGTGCTGCTGCTTCGTGGGGCCCCCATTGCGTGCTCGCTTCGCCTCGACACCTTGCACGTGTACGACCCGGAGATGAAGGAGTGGACATACCGTGTTGGGTACTCGTTTGACTGCGCCTGCAGCAGCAGCCACCGCCAGCGCGGCGAGCTGTGCGTGCCAAAGGCGCGTGGCTTGGGCAGCCGTGCCGTTGCTGGCGTTGCCGTGGCCTCTGTGTTGATTGGCGCAGCGCTGGGCCCGCTCGTGCTCATGTACCGCAAGCGAATTCTTGCCAAGCGTGAATACAGGCGGCAGCTGGAGACGGAGAATGAGCTACAGAAGCGGTTGATTGAGGAGAAGGACGAGGAGGTGATGGCGCTGAAGAAGGCGTGGGAGATTGACTTTGACGAGCTTGACCTGCGAGCACGCATCGACCGTGACTCGACTGGTGCCTTTGGAGCGGTGTGGCGCGCCAAGTGGGACACGGTGACCGTGGCGGTGAAGGTGCTGCGAAAGGAGATGGTCATCTACGATGCACACACCACGGCAGAGTTTGAGAAGGAGGTTGAGTTCCTGCGCACGTGTCGGCACCCGAATGTCGTCCGCTTCTTCGGCGCCGGGTGCAGTGCTGACGGCTCGCCCTTCCTCGTGCTTGAGCTCATTGCGCTCGGCTCGCTCCAGTCGCTGCTCACCCGCGACCTTGACCAAGTCATCGTCGACGTGCAGGCGCGGCTCCGGTCCTCCACCGTCTCCGCCCACACCCTCACTGGTGGCCTTGCTGGTAGCGGCCGGGCCAACCTCACCACGGGGCCGTCGCTGGCAGCAGTACGAACAACGGGCTCTGAGGGCAACAGCGTTGATGATGATGCCATGTTTGGTGCTGCGAGCGCGTATGTGGGTGGTGACGGCAGTGTGAACGGCACTGCCAACAACAACGGCAGCAGCAGCGATGGTGCTTCTGGCGGCCAGGGTGCGGGCGGGCGTGTTCGTGTTCCTGTTGATGGGGAGGTGACATGTGCGCTTGATCTCAAACTGCGCATGGCACGAGACGTTGCCAGCGGTATGGCCTACATCCACTCCCTCGGACATATCCACAGGTGCGCTGGTGTGCGTGTGTGTGTGTGTGTGTGTGTGTGTGTGTGTGTGTGTGTGTGTGTGTGTGTGTGTGTGTGTGTGGTGGGGAAGTGTGTTGAGTACATTTGAGTGGTGTGTTTTTGATTTGTGTATTGTGCTCAGTACTCGCCTGCGCGTGTGTGTTGTGTGCACACGAGCGTTTAAAACACGTCACTATGCAACCCGCAGCAGTTTCTCACCACCACCACCCACCTACCTACCTACCTACCCACACATCCATCCATCTGCTATCTTTCTTTCTCCTCCCCCCCCCCCAACTTCCATCTCCACCAGGGATCTGAAGACAGCCAACATCCTCGTCTCGGCGACGCTCCGCGCAAAGATTTCCGACTTTGGGTCCATTCGCGCGTGCTTGCGACGTGCACCGCAGCAGCATGCCTCGGCCTTCACATCATCCTTCCCAACGTCATCATCGCCATCATCGTCGTCGTTTGACGGCTCTGAGATGCAGTACTCGCGCGCTACGGCCATGCAGACGGTGAATCTGCACATGACGGCTGCTGTCGGCACGCCGCTGTATATGGCGCCAGAGGCGTTCCTCGGCACGTCGTACGGGCTCAAGGCAGACGTGTTCAGCTACGGTGTTGTGCTGTGGGAGCTGGCGACGCAGGGGGACCCTGATCTCATCAAGCAGGAACTTGGCGATTTCACTGGCCCTCTCCTCGTCACAATGACAAATCTCTTGCAAGACGGGAAGCGCCTCGCCCTGCCGGAAGGTGTGTACGTGTTGTGTGTTGTGTTGTGTGTTGTGTTGTGTGTGCGTGTTTGCTGCGAAACAAGCCGCCGTGTGTGGTGTGAACCATTCCTGACTCTCATCCACACTGCAACGACGCCCACTCATCAACTCCCCCTCCTGTCTCCGCATTTTTTGTATGTGCAGACGCAACAGTGCCGGCGTGGTACAGGTCGCTGCTGGACAAGTGCTTTGAGTTTGAGCCCGAGGACCGCCCGTCGTTCCCAGCCATCATCACCGCAATGGACCAGCATGAGTGCTGAGTGGTCGCGTGTGTGTTTGTGTGTGTTTGTTGTGTGTGTGTGTGTTTGTGTGTGTGTATGTGTGTGTGTGTGGTGTGTTTGTGTGTTTGATTGGGGGTTGGCATGATATACACATTGCCGTTTGTGGTGTTAGATTTGGAGTGAGGGGACTGGGTTATACGACGCTTACTCTTTCCCCTCCCCATTCCGCTCCCCCCACCTTCTTGTCGATTTTCATTCGTGGTTACATTCCTTCCTCTTGTTGGGTTTGCTTGCTGTTTGTTAACTATGAATAACAATGAATAACAATGATTGACGTGCCACAAACGGGGGGATCGGGGTCGGGGAGTGGCTACGATTCAGGGTGTAACGTGCAAATGCAGTTGTGGTGGCGATGGTGTTGAACGCATTAGCACAAACGGTTCGACATGTGTGCACGCACAAGCACACACGGTTCGACATGTGTGCACGCAGATTTCACTTCGCGAGCCGGCCGGCAGGGGCTTGATAAAAACGACACGCAGACACACAGGGAAACAAGGGAGGGAGACAGAGAGTAGGGCGACAAGGACACGCAGACGGGAGGCACACAGACACAGACAGATGGACAAACTTAACATACATACTGACTTAACATGCATACACGCACACACATAACACGCAGTTCCTCATGTGTGTGCTTCTGCGCTAGACGTGCTGCTGGTTGCGGTGCCTCTGCTGGAGATGAGCTCGTTCACGCGCGGTCTGAGGTCGTCGACGTCAACAGACTCAACATCGCCAATGAGACGGGTGGCCACGCGAAGGCAGTGGCCCTGGCGCACGCGCAGGTTCGTGTGCGAAACGCTCAGCGATTGCGTTTCCGACGTCACCGCACGCAGCTTGTCAAACACCTGTTTGTGAGGGGTGTAGTGGCATGGCATGAGTTGCATGCAGGGTGGATGTGGTACGTGTATGCTTGTGTGTGTGTGTTTGTGTGTGTGTGTGTGTGTTTGTGTGTGTCTGTGCGTGTTTGTGTGTGTGTGTGTGTGTATTTGTGTTTGTGTGTGTGTGTGTTTGTGTGTGTCTGTGCGTGTTTGTGTGTGTGTGTATGTGTACGGCGCACCTCTGCCTTTGGTTCCTGTCCGCCTGCACGCAAAGCCTGGTGTGATGGAAATGTGGAATCGATGTTGGGTAAAGTCGTCGCATGACTACAACGCACATGAGCAACCCGAACCAGTCCCCACAATTGCAGACACACAAACACACAGACACACAGACACACAGACACACAGACAACACAGACACACATACAGACACACACACATACAGAGACACACACCTTGGTGTTTGCGAGGCCCTTGATGGCGTGCATGATGGTGTAGTCGCGGTGCGATCCAAGCGCTGCCAACGACTGGGTAAGCTCAACTGCCATGTCCAACTCTCGCATAATCTGTGTCCGTGCGGGCTGGTGCACGTGTTGCAGTGCCAACGGTGGACGGCGTTCATGAGGACGAGGGAGATGCAGGCACATGTGCGACTGCAGGGACAAAATCCCATGATTGCTTTGCACAGGCACGGTGCCGCCACACACACACACACACACACACACACACACACACACACACACACACACACACACAGTGCAGTGCAGTGCAGTGCATACCTGATTGCGCTCAATCTTGGTTTGACGGCTTCGCACTGTTGATAACAGGCCTGCACATGTCGCTTTGTCGTTGTCTGAAAGGTCTGACAGGCAGAAGCACAAATGGCAGTGCAGTCACGACAGCAGAGATCAGTGTCGGTAGCAGTAGCATCAACACAGCAGACGGGTTGTGCGAGTGGGGTGCATGCGTTGATATTTGCATAGTTACACCTGATGGTACCTGCTTGTGCTTTGAATGCAGACAAGTCCTTCTCCATTTGATCGAGCGTGGCCTTGCTGCTGTCATACTGCTCAAAGATCTGTCACGAAGGAAACAGTGTCACAGTCAAGCACACAGTTGTCAGGTCACCGTTGCAAGGTACAAGGTTGGGGTGAACCTCGGGGACGACACACACACACACACACAGGTAGGCATACATGCATATTCACACACACACACACAGGTAGGCATACATGCATATTCACACACACACACACGCGCGCGCATGCACATACACACACACGCAAACAGCAGATACAGACACACACACACACACACCTGCTGTGTTCGAGAGCGCAGCTCCTGAAGCCGTTGCATTTGATCCTGGTCACTGTGCAGTTCTTGCAATACCTGGGAAACGCAACCGTGTTGGCACAGTAGACAAAGGACAGCAACAGCAGTGCCAGCCAGGCGAATCATGTGAGGCACGACATGACCAAACAAACAAGCAAATCACAACAACCCACAAAAACCACAGCAAACACCAACCAACAGCAGCCAGCAACACTTCTTTCCATGGACCATCAGCGACACGCACCGCTTCTTCCTCTGATCGAATCAAAGACTCAATAGCTTGCAGCTCATCGTGGAGCGACTCTCGTCGGGGTGCCGTCATGGCGCGTGGGTAGATGTAGATTGGTGTCGGTGTGTGTGTGTTTGTGTGTGTGTGTGTGTGTTTGTGTGTCGGTGCAGGCAGGCAGGAGGTGTTCGTGTTTGTGTTGTTCGCTCAGCGATTTCACTCTGCAGGGTCAGTCATCCATGCGAAACATAGGAATGATACATGACACTTTTCTACAACCGCTGCCGTGGTGAATGACCGCAACAACAACCGCGATGAGGTGGCTGTTGGCGAAGGTGGCTGCACCTTTCCAGCTTGACCAGCGTGCGGTGGTGTTGTGCCGGGTGATACTCGGAACCTACGCCTTGGTGGACCTGTTTCTTCGCCTGTGCATGAGCGGCGGCATTCACTGGTGCGTGTGTAACCCGTGGCGGCTCTGCCATCCGGCCACGTTCTTGTGTGTTGTGAAATGACATGACAGCTTGAAGCCCAGTGGGTCATAACGCAACAGTGATGCAATGTGTGGTGTAAAACAACCCATTCTTCAACGCACACCCTGCGTTGTGCGTTCACGCCAGTGTGTAAGCTCACTTGTTGACGTGCACACACACACACGTGCAAAACACCAATCGATGCAGGTACACGGGCTCGGATGTGGACCCTGCGGCAGCTGTTGCTGTTGAGGACACCCCGCATGGCGCGTGGATCCACAAGGTGCTGTTCTACCGCGGATCGGTGGAATTTCAGACAGCCGTGTTTACTGTGCACATCGCCATAGCTGCTTTGTTCACACTGGGTTGGCGCCCGCGAGTTACCAGCCTTTTGCTGTGGCTGGCGACAGTGTGCATGCACGGGCGCCAGGAGTGCTTTCACGACGGCAGCGACAAGTACTTTCGAAACCTGCTTCTGTGGTGCTGCTTCATGGACCTACGCCCGCCGTCTCGGCCCATGTCCCAGCATGGCTCATCAGCGCCGCCTGCACCCGTGATGCGGACGCAGCTATCGGTGGGAACAGTGGGCTACGTCCTGCAGATGTGTCTCATGTACGCTGGGGTGATTGTGCTTCGGTGCCAGGACGGACACACGTGGTTTGACGGCACAGCTGTTGGCTATGCGCTGGGCGCGTCGTTTGCAACCCGCCCTCCAGCCAACGAGCTCGTTGCCTTTCCCGACGCGTGCAAGCTTCTGTCGTATGCGGGCATGGTTGGCGAGGCCATCATCCCCGTCATGATCCTGCTGACCACACGCCGCAGCACGCGCATGCGCCTGGCCACCATCGCCAACACCGCCGCCGTGCATGCAGGCATCTTCGTCATGTTCTATCTCCCGCAGTGGTCTGCCTTTGCCACACTCGCCACGCTCATCCTGCTGCCGTCGGTGGCGCTGGACTGGATGGAGGTGCATCTTCCGCTCGTTGCACGCATCTGGGCAACGGCACGGCGTCCATCAGCACAGGACAAGCAAGAGCAGCAGACAGGAGACAAAGCAGCAGACCGGGGCGGAGATGACCAGAGCGTGTCTGCCAACTCGGCACCACCAACTTCATCGCCACCAACTTCATCGTCGTGGGGCGGGCGTGCATGGAGGGTGATTGGATGTGTGCTGATGGTGTACATGGTGCACGAGTGGCTGGCAACAGATGCGCGCGTGATCACGAGCTTCGATGACGGCGACATTGGACAGGCGCTACGCTTCTACCAGGGCTGGGTCATGTTCAGCAACCCGAGCGGGTACAGCAAGTGGTACACGGTCCACGCCACCGTCCCCGCTCGCTTCATCGCGCAGCAGCAGCAGGAGGAGGAGGAGCAGTTGTATTCGTATGGGATGCTGGAGGTAGATGTGCTGGCGTCGCTGAGGCAAGGGCGTGTTGTGGTGACGACGCGTGACGAGATGGAGCGGCAGCGCACCACCATCCCCACCTGCACGTCGTGCCTGTATGCGTCATGGCGGTACGAGCGTTTCTTGCACAAGGTTCAGGAACGGTCACACGAGCACCTCCGGCGCCGCGCAATCTGGCCGCTCTCCCGCCACTGGTGCCACGTGTTGAGTGGCATGGGGCAACGGGACACGGCTGCCGGTGCGCTCACGTTACAGAACGGCACGCACGTGGACCACGTGTATTGGGGCGACATGGGCCTGCGAACCAGCGTGAACCTCTACCGGGTGCAGCCACCGACGCCCACGCAGAACGCGTTTACACGCCGCAGGACCCGGACTGACGTGGACGTCACCATCAAATGTTTCACCTGGCCAGAGTTCAACGATGCTCCAGGCGAAGAACGTGGTGGTGGTGGTGGTGGCGCGAGAGGTACGAGGGGCAGCAGCGCGGAAGCACGAAAGCAGACGCAGCAACGGACACAGGAGTTGTAACAGCTCACATGTTCATGTGCGATTGTGTGTGTGTGTGTGTGTGTGTGTGTGTGTGTGTGTGTGTGTGTGTGTGTGTGTGTGTTGTCTCCAAAGTACACCTCAGCTCCATTCGCGCTTCAATCATGTTTGCGATGGACACGCATGTCGTGCTCGGATGTACTGACCGGGTGGTGACGTGCAAGTAACACGTGGGAGAGGGGGTGGAGCAAAGGGACCATGCATGAGCGCACATCCGCGCTGTACATATGTGTGTGGCTGTGTTTGTGTGCGTGCGTGCGTGCGCGCGCGCGTGTGTGTGTGTGTTTATTTGGCCTTTGTTTGGTTCTTGACGGCCTCAATCTTCTTCTTGAGCTCGTCCGGGTTGAGGAGGTAGCTGCGACGGAGACAAAGAGGGGAAGGGCAGAAGGGATTGTTGTGTGAGGTTGGGGGGAGGGAGCCGTTGATGGCGCGGGTGACGGGATGCAATTTGGGGTTGGTGGTGGCCGACGGGGGGGGGGAGGAGTCAACACAGACTGCGAGAGAAGCAAGGAAGACACACACACACACACACACACGCACACACACACACACACACACACAATAGCAAATACCAGCACAACAAGAACAAGAACAAGAAAAGCAACGACGCACGACGCACGACGACGATGACGCACCTGCCGGAGAGGTGCTCGGCTGCGTTCTCGCGCTTGATGGGCTTCATGTCCTCATCAAACTCGTACACGAGCGGCACGCCCGTGGGTACGTCAATCTTGGTGATGACGTCCTCGGGGATGTTGTCGAGATGCTTGATGATGGCGCGGATGCTGTTGCCGTGGGCCGCGATGAGCACGCGCTTGCCGCTCTTCACCATCGGCACAATCGTCTCGTTCCAGTACGGCAGAACACGCTCAAGCGTCAGCTTCAGGCTCTGTGGCGCAGAGAACGAGGACGAGGAGGAGTGTGTGGATGAGGGAAGAGGGAGAGTGAGTGTGTGTGTGTGTGTATGTGTGTACTTGTGCGTGTGTACTTGTGTGTGTGTGTGTACATTTGTGTGTGTACATTTGTGTGTTGTGTGCGTGCGTGCGTTGATGTACAACATTGTGTGATGGCCCTGCATGCTTGTTGTGCGCTGCTCCCACACCCTGCTACTTCGCGCGCGCATGGTTGCATGGATGCATGGATGCGTGCCCGCACCTCCGTGAGCGGGAGCTTGTCCTTGGGGATGTCCTTGGCCCAGGGGAAGTTGCCCGGATAGTACTCGTGGTCCTCCGTGGCCGGGGGTGGAGGCACATCGTACGAGCGGCGCCAGATCATCACCTGTTGTTTGTTTGGTGTGTGTGTATGGGGGGGGGGGCAGACCAATATGTTGGTTGTTCGGGTGAGGCAGATTGAGGGTGCGATGGTGTTCATCCTTTCACAAGTGCACACGCAAATGAATAAACAAACAAACCAACACAAACACACACACACACACAAGCAAACAAACCAACACACACACACACACACACACACCACACACACACCACACACACACACACACACACGCACGCAGCTGCACCTGGTCGATGCCGTGCTTGTCGACGGTCTCCTGCTTGTTGAGGCCGGCGAGGGCGCCGTACATGCGCTCGTTGAGGCGGTAGTCCTTCTCCACGGGGATGTAGAGCTGGTCAAGCTCCTCCAGGACAATGTTGCATGTCTGGATGGCGCGCTTGAGCACAGAGGTGTAGGCAATGTCAAACTCGTACTTGTGCTCCTTGAGCATCTTGCCTGCCTCCTGGGCCTCCGACACGCCCTGCTCCGAGAGCGGCACGTCGACCCAGCCCGTGAACTTGTTCTCCAAGTTCCACACGGACTGCCCGTGCCTCACAAACACAACAGTGTACTTGGACATTCTCCTTGCTGCCTGCGTCGCCACGGTTGCTGCTGGTGGGTCCTTGGCTCTGATGCTCGTGCTCTTCTCGCTGCTGCAACAGCTGCTGCTGAACATATGAAGAGGTGTTGGGAATGGGTGCAGTCGGTGGCAAGAAGTAGATCAGTGTGTGCGTTGGTCGGTTGCTGAGATTGCTGCTGCAGCAGAAAGTGTGGCGTTGGGTGAATGCATTTTGTGGTGTCGCATAGCACATATAGCGCCGGGCGGCGTCCGCTGAGTCATCATTCCTCTCTTTCTTCCTCCACGTCACAGCACATCGAGAGAGTGTGCTGTGCTCCTCACATTCACTTGCTTGTTGTGTCGACATTCATTTCCTTCCCCCTTCATCTCCGCTCTCATCAGTCTTGATCTCTTTGTAACATCTGGTGAGAGAAAGCAGAGCAAGGCAAGGCAAAGGCAAAGCAAGGCCAAGGCGACCCTCCTGTCGTCATGTTCCAGGCGTTGTTTGGATCGTCTGGCGGCAGCGGCGATGGGCGAGCTGTCCTGGTGAACGGGGACTGCCTCACCCTCCGCGCGGGCACGCGCAGGTTCACGCCGCGCATCAAGAACACGTCGGCACAGCCGTGGAGTGGCACCATCCGCCTCGTCTCCGTCAATGGGTTCCCCGTCAGGGGTGAGGACGACGGCGGCAAGAAAAACACGTGGCAGATCCCCGTCACCATGCCTGGCGAAACAAGCACCATCGAGATCCTCGTAAGTGAGTGTGTGTGTGTGTGCGTGTGTGCGTGTGTGCGTGTGTGTGCGTGTGCGACTGTGTGTGAGTATGTGAGTGTGTGAGTATGTGTGTGAGTATGTGAGTGTGCGAGATGGAGTGCCACCATGAAAGCAAGTCAAAGGAAGCGAGTGGCGTGCGAATGGGCAAGTCGCGCTGTGTTGTGCTGATGCAAAGCACACTGCAAGATCAGTGTCGATGTGCCTGTTTTTTTTTTTTTTTGTTTTTTTTTTTTTGACATTTTGCTCACCGTGCTTTGCCTGCCGCCGGTTGTGCTTCCACCAAACACACACACACACACACACACACACACACACACACACACACATGTACGTACGCACGCATGGTCGCTGTGGTTTCAGTTGGATCCCATGTTCGGCACTGTGAAGCTGCAGTTTGAAGTCGAGGACGCAGATGGCCAGCCACTCGGCAACTTCCAGGGAACACCAGGTGCCACGCAACTGCCACTTGCTTTGAGCGTGCACGTCATTCAATCATGTTTTAGGGTTTCAACATGTGCGCATTGTAACGTTACACGCACACAGACACAGACACAGACACACAGACACAGACACAGACACACACACACACACACTCACACACTCACACACACACACACACACACACACACACATACACACACACGACTCTGGCCTTGTTTTTGTTTTCACCTCTGATCTACATTCCAGGGCAAATGATGGTTCGCATGGAAGGGCACAAGATGAGAGCAATGGTAAGTGAATGCGTGAGCTCTTTCTGTCTTTGGTCGTGCGGGTGACGAAACACCATCCCTTTCACGTACGCTTTGCTCATCCAAGACATCATAACACACACACACACACACACCCGCATATGCAGGCCCTCATGTTGCACAAGATCAATGGGCGTGACGTGTTCGACACCAACCAGCCATCGCCTGACCTCAAGGAACAGCTCCAAGCCACAGGTGTGCATATGTTTATGTGTGTGCGCTTGCACTTGCGCTGTGTGTCGAGAGTAGTCTGCGCAGCTTATTTCTGCTACCCTCACAACACACTCTCACAACAACACATTTCCAACAACACCCCCACGGGCAGAGACCAAGGTGCGGGTAACCCCGGCGCTGGTGCGGGCGATGCTACAGCGCGAGAGCGAGCTGCGCAAGACAGATGCCGTGCAGCGCGAGTACACGGTCGACGGTGTCATCCCCGTCACGCAGCGGCTGCAGCGGCGCGTTGCGGAGGAGTTTGGGTTCAGCGACCCCGCGGTCGGGGTTGAGCTGATGCAGGCGGCAGAGGCCCTGTATCCGGACGAGGACATGAGGAGCGCGTCGCACTGGCGCAAGTACAACCGCGCGTCACGTGGCGTTGTGTCACCTGGCGATGACGTCACTGCCACGCCCCTTTTGACAATGGACGGGGCATCCACCACGCTCGGCGATGCTGTGCACGATGACAGCAAACCGTGCGTTGTGATGTGCGGGTCGTATTCGTGACCGCCGTTCCGCCTGCTGGTGGAGGACCTTCTTCAGATGACGGAGGACTTTGCCGGCAAGGCGGAATTCATGTCCGTTTACCTGTGCGAAGCGCACGCGCAGGACGAGTGGCCTGTGGGGGACAGGTTCATCAACGTTCCCGTGTTTGACCAGCACAAGACGGTGGAGGAGCGCGCCACCGCCGCTGGAAAGTTTGTGCACGACTACGGCTGGCACATCCCGATGTACCTGGACACGCTGGACAACGCGGTGGTGACGGCGTTTGGTGCGTGGCCTCTTCGCTTCTTCATTGTGCAGGGCGGCAAGCTTGTGCACAAGGCGGAACCCACGCACGAGTACACGTACAGCGTGCAGGATCTCAGGGATGCGCTCACCTCCCTACTCTCACCATAACCACCCATGCTGCTGTTGTGTGTGTGTGGGTGTGCTGGGTGTGTTTGTTTGTTTGGTGTGTTTGTTTGTGTGTGTGCGTTCAGTGTGCGTGTGTGTGGGTGTGCTGGGTGTGTGTTCAGTGTGTGTGTGTGTGTGTTTGCTGCGTGCACATGTGTGTTTGGTGTGCTGCAACGCGTGTTCTGCATTCTGTGTCCCATCATCTTTGTGGTCTATCCCGCGACTCCCCTCACCATTATCCCTTTGAGCTCTGTTGTCCCGCGTTACCTACTGCATGTCGCTGCGCGCGCGTGTGCTTTGTTCTTGTTGGTTGTTTGTGATGGGCGCCTGGTCATCCTCTCTTGTTGAGGCCCAGGAAGGTGGAACACACGTGTGTGTGATGCATGTGTGATGTGTGGTGCATGTGTGTGATGGTGGTTCAACAAGACCACCACCACCACCGCCAACATCAACATCAATGATCATGTCACGACGTGTGTTCCACCACTGCCCTGATGTGTGGTTCTCCCTGCTGCTGCTTCAACCCCCCCCCCCAATGTGAAGCACAGCTGTGGTGGCCACACCATACCGTCCAAGTCCACAGCCGCCACGCTCAGGAGTAAAAAGAAACACCACGCATTTCATATTGTTCCTTCCTCCTGCCATATATTATTGCGTCATGTCATCCCAAAGCAACAACATGAAAGCGTTGTTGGTGTTGGCGTTAGTGGTGTTGGTGTTGGCAGGGATGGTGGTGAACGGGGTGAGCGCAGGTCGTGGTGGTGGGTTCGATGCAGTGTTGCAGCAGCTGACGGGAGGCATTCAAGGCAACGGCAAGGAAGCAAGAAGCAGTGATGATCGTGAGCTCACCATCGCATCCACCATTGAGGTTGGTGTGTGTGTGTGTGTGTGTGTGTGTGTGTGTGTGTGTGTGTGTGTGTGTGTGTGTGTGTGTGTGTGTGTGTGTGTGTTGTGTGTGTGTGTGTGTTGAGTAGCGGGAGGCAACTGCACTGTGTCTCGCTGCGCGAGAGGCAACTGCACTGCATGAGAAGCAACTGCATTGTGTGTCGCTGCGCGAGAGGCAACTGCACTGTGTCTTGTTGCATGAAAAGCAACTGCATTGTGATGTGTGTTGCTGCTAGCCAAGTCACAACATGTCTTGTGAATTGCGTTGTGACAGGAGCTGCGCCAGTTAATGGCCTCAACGACAGGGGACGATGCGTTGCAGCGAGCCGTGCAGCGGCACGTGCATGCCTTTGACGCATACGTGAACGGAAGGGACCCTCCTCGCACCGCGGAAGACTTTTCAAGCTCGCTCCACTTCCAACATGTGCCGCACATGGATGAACTCGCCACTCAAGCGCGGCTGCGGTGGGCTGTTGCGGCGGAAGAAACACCCAGGACACATGACATTCACGGCGTCCCCCTGCTCGTGGACCAACCTCGTCTGCTTCAAGGCGCCATCACACCCACCAGCCATCACTTTTGGGTGAGCGGCTTGTTGTTGTGTGGGAGCCATCAGGGTCACACACACACACACACACACAGTCACACACAGTCACACACACACACACACACACACACACACACACACACACACACACACACACACACACACACACACACACACACACACACACGCACACACTCACTCACACACACACTCACACACACACACACAGAGTCACTCTGTCACTCTCTCTCACACAGTCACTCGCACAGTCACTCACACACACTCACACACACACAGTCACTCACTCACTCACTCACTCACAAGCACACGCCCTTCCTCCCCTGCAGCACGCTGTTCGTGCATTGGAAGAAGGAGACTTTTCTCAGAACACACTGAACAGCGTGAGAAGTGACCTTGGCTTGCTTGCAAAGGCTGCTGTTGCCGCTGCGACACCCCGTCTCAACCTCCATCTGCTCAGTGCGCAGGTCTGTGTTCGCAACGGGTCGCGCTTTGTGTCACCCTTTCAGACGGCCGCAAGCATTGGGCTCGACTGCACCGACATCCACAGCGCTCCAGCACTGTCAGCGCCGCTTGATGCGGCATGTGATGCGAACGAACCCAGCTGTGTCCAGCATTCGTCCCAACAGCCCATCGCTGATGACACAGAGGGGCGGTTGGAGGTGTGGCTGCCCTTGGCGGCTTCGCGACTGGACATCACCAGCAACATCATTCATCTTCGGGACCCGCGACCAGCGAGCGGCCTTGCGTTTCCACCATCGTTCCAGCTCGGCAACACGCGTGCGCTGGAGATGCAGCCTGGCACCGTGCACATCGTGCCCAGCAGCCTCGCTGGCTACATGCTTCACAAACACGGCCCTGTTAGTGGTGATGGTGGTGGTGGTGGAAGTGACGGTGACTTTGGTGGGAGCCAAGATGACAGCGGTGGTGATGATGATGGAGATCCACCCAACATCATTCTTGTGGCCCATGCCGTCAAAGGTGGCTGTGCTGGGGGCTGTGCTGAAGCGGGTGATTTGAGTACTTGCGGCGACGGGTGTGGTGGCGGTGGCAACGACGACACGCTGACGGTCGAACTGCACTCTGCGTGGGCCGGTGTGAATGGTCGCGGCCACTTCAATGCGCCGCACAACCACCCGGACGCCACGCTCTCCGGCGTCGTCTACTTGCGGTGGGAGCCAATAGCTATGATGGTGCTTGGTGATTGGTGACAAGTGATTCGTAGTGTTCATTCATCATCGCAATGCGCCATTCAGTACCGTGCACATCGGTGTTTGTTTGGTTGAAGCAACAAACAAGCACACACACACACACACACACACACACACACACATGTACACGCGGCCTCTCACGTCTCCCCTTGCAATGTTGGTCCCCAAACAGAACGGGTCATGCTTCGCCAGCGGCCACAACGCGCATCACGTTCATCAAACCGAACTGTCACTCCAGCAACAGCTCTCGGTCCGTGTTAATGTTCGCTTGCAGTCATCGCGACACTTTCACATTTCAATGCTTGTTGTGCTCCGCACTCGCACTCGCACTCGCACTCGCACTCGCACTCGCACTCGCACTCGCACGTACCCTCCAAATGCCCTGACACACATACGACGACATGGTTGATTACGTTTCCGCATCAGGTGTCACGTGAGCGCTGACGTTGAAGCGGGGGATGTGCTCGTGTTTCCATCGTGGCTGGATCATTTTGTTCCCCCACACACGGTGAGAGCGCTTGGCATGCGTGGTGTGCTCTGCGTATTGGGGGGGGGGGGAGGGGAGCGATTGCACTGCGAAACCACACACTCACTCACTCACACACGCTCACACACACGCTCACACACACACACTCACTCACTCACACACACGCGCGCTCACTCACTCACTCACTCACTCACTCACTCACTCACTCACTCACTCACTCACTCACTCACTCACTCACTCACTCACTCACTCACACACACTCACTCACTCACACTCACTCACTCACACATTGACAGGGCGCGGAGCCACGCATGATGGTTGCCTTCAACGCTCGCGTGCGATACACATATGCGAATGGCGGAGAAGGTGCAGCCATGGCAGGAAACAGAGATGCAAGCGTGCACCTCCCACGTCGACACATGCACGCACACAACTGATGCTTTCGTGCAACGTCGCTCGTCTCATAGCTCGCATGTGTGCGTGTGCGTGTGCGTGTGCATGTGTGTTGAATTATATTGGCGCATGACACACTTATGGGCATATGTTTATTGCTTTTGAGACACGGTGAAAAAGATGTGTAACAGAGAGATAAACCACTGCAAGCTATAGACAACAATGACATCCGTGATCACGTAACGCGGGGTGCATGTGCAGTGGATGCACTCTTGTGTGCGCTTGTGTACTCCTGCCATCACGCGCTGGCTTGTTGTTGTTGGCCATCTGTTGCTGCCGGCGTGACGCGCAATGCACGATCTTGTTCCTGCTGCCCCTCGTCAATGGCTTCCGTCCCTGTTTCGCGCTCGTCGTTGTGATCGCCCGTCAGCGCAGGTCTGTCATCCCCCTCCTCGCTGACACCACCATGATCACCATCACCAACTGTTGCGCCCATCCCCTCTTCTTCGCCAACAGCTGCTGGTGTGTCGAGAGGTGATCCATGACCGCCGCTGTCACCGTCACCTTCATCTACAGGTTCCTTCTGCACCCCATCGCTTTGGCTGTTGTGTTTTTCGCTCTCACGCTCCAACGCTGCCGCCGT
Source organism: Salpingoeca rosetta (assembly GCF_000188695.1). Classification (NCBI taxonomy): domain Eukaryota; class Choanoflagellata; order Craspedida; family Salpingoecidae; genus Salpingoeca; species Salpingoeca rosetta. Next base: position 1,086,434 of record NW_004754913.1, on the reverse strand, counting down.
CGCTGCTGCAAACGCGTTTCATGAGACGGTGGGGGTGGGGGAGGGTCAAGGCAGGGCAAGTGTTAGACAAAACAAGAGCACGAACTGTGGTCATGCAGGGTGTGGGGGGGGCAAGAGCCCATGTGTCCTGAGGAACAACAAAGCAGGAGCAAGTTGGCATTAATGCTCACCTTCCCAAGCATCGGGCTCAGTCTCCCGCAAGTGTCTCTGCAACGATCTACCAGCAGGAGAAGAGAAAGAAGGGTGTAAGTGGCGCAAGCACAGGACCAGCCACAGAACCAGCAGTAAAAGATCTGCAGTAAAGGACCAGCAGTAAAAGATCTGCAGTAAAGGACCAGCAGCAACAAAGGACCAGCCACAGGACAAGCTGCAGTGGCAGCTGTGGGCGCAAGCGAACACACCAAGCACCAGCCGGTGTCACCACCCATCGTCCATGTTCTAAGAACAAGACCAAGACCGAGAAAACAAAGGGGGGATAGTGAAAGCGCACCTTAGGGTACGGAAGATGATCATGAGGTCGTCCTTGGCTGCGCTGATGAGATGTGCGTAGCGAGCATACTGGTGTTGGACAGCGATGTGCTTGCGGTCTGCCTCCTGTGTTTGTGCCACCAATGTCTGTGTCGTCTGCTGCAGTCTCGCCAATCTACGCAGCCAAACATGTACATGAGTGTGCATAAGGAGGAGTGAGGGTGTGGGTGTGTCAGAGAGAGAGAGAAAGGGGGAAGTGCAGGTTGAGCTCGCAGACGAGTGTCTCGCACACACACACACACACACACACACACACACACACACACACACACACACACACACACACACACAAATGCAAACGAGGCACGCACGTTTCCTGCTGCTTTGGGAGCACATGTTGTTGCAACTGCTCGTTATCCACCATGCCGTGCAAGGCATCTATCAGCGTTGTGCGATTGTCACCATCATCATCATCATCAACACCGCCAGTGGCAGCCTGAGCACTGCGACTGCTGCTGCTTGTCGGCCTGTCGTCCGCCATCGTCGTCGTTGTTGTGTGTGCTTGACCTTCCATCGAAAATTATGCCAAGTTGTCCACAAATCGCCAACAACCACAGCTCTGTGGAACCCTTCCACCCACCTCCATCGCGCGTGCTGTTGTGCTGCCACGAAAGCAATCCAAGCGTTTACTTCTGAGTTGATGGTTGCATTGGCACCACCACCCAGAGACTGCCACATACAGACCATGCCCATCACCACCACCACCACCACCACCACCATCGTAGCATAATCATGCACGTCATCATCATCAAATCGCACCACACTGCGGTGACACCACCGCGACATGCAAGCACAACCGCAGCTATGGACCTTGATATCTTCAACTCAACTCAAAACAACACAACAAGCCGGTAGCCATGCACACACACACACACACACACACACACACACACACACACACACACACACACACACACACTGCCTCAGCCAGTCGGCCATCCATTCCCATTTCTCTCCCCATCACGCTCACACTCACACTGTTGCACTCACTCACGCTCACGCACACACACACACACTCCCTGACTCACATTCCCACCCTCACTTGCGCCACGCGCTACCTTGCTTCGGGCTGATACATACACACCGCAACAAGAAACGACTGCACGACACCAAACCTATGCACAAAACGACCACAGCCCATCAACCACATGTCCACATGAACCACAGCACATGTCACTTCTTGCGGGTTGGCTGGATGGCAAGGGACCGGAGCATATCCGTGGTTGATGGGCGTTTCGACCGGCGTGGATCCGTTGGCGGCCGCTGCGGTGGCATGCGCTCGTTCTGCGCATCAGCCTGCTTTGCATCGTCAAACCCTTGGATCGCTGCACATGCATGAAGCGTGGCAACAAGTGTACACGCGTGTGCAATTTGTGAGCGATCAAGATCGGTCCGCTAGTCACACGATGTGGCATATAGTGTGGCACACGTTGTCCATGCAGCCCTTCTCTTGCACGCCTTGCAGGGTAGCAACAGCAGCAGCAGCTACAGGAACGGCGGCAGCAACAACAGCCGCAACAACAGCAGCATTACCTTGTTCGACGCCGAGCGGGCCGGCAGAGAGGACGCCCTTGGGCAGGCTGCCGCTTGGGCTCATGCCGCGAAGAATGTCCACGCTCTCAGACGCTTGCCTGCAAGACACAACGGGGTAACACATGACGCGTGAGTCGTGGCGGTGGGCGTAGTGGTGTGAGGTAAACCGCAACCAGGCGATACACACATGGTGGGGGGGGGCGCGGGAGGCGAATGGAGGCAATGACGAACGAGCGACAACAGACGAACAACACACACACACACATAACCACGCACACACACGTGCCAATTGCCTCCCTCCCAGTCATCGCGGTTGAGCAAGCAATGGACCTCGATTGAGAAGTAACCGCGGTGGTGGAAAACATGCGGGAGACCTTCCCGACGGCCCTGATCTTGTTGCGGATCTTCTCTCGTCGCTTCTCAACATCGTCCTTGTCGCCCATCCCCACACACTGCACACAACACAACACAGCCACACATGAGCGCGGGCATCACAGCAAGAGACGAGGAAGGAGCAGGGCGTGGACACACACATGAATGCATGTTCACACATACACACACACAACACCAAAACACGGCACGACACACACACACACACACACACCCACACTACACACACACACTACACACACACACACACAATGCACACAGACACACAGACACACACAAACACACACATTCGGCACACCTGTGACGGGGGCCGGGACCTCGAGCAACGTCGGCTCCTCCTTCAAGACTTTTCCCGCCGTAATCAGGATCTGAATGGCGGCCTCCTCCGTCACCACACCTGCCCCCAACAGTAGCACCCATCAACGTCGTTTGTGTGTGTGTGTGTGTGTGTGTGTGTGTGTGTGTGTGTGTGTGTGTGTGTGTGTGTGTGTGTGTGAGCAAGGGAGGAAGGCACACACGAGAAAGCGTAGGGCACGGCGTTGCCCATTAACACGGCAGGTGGGGCCAACTTGTGCCAGTAAATGCATGTGAGGGCATTCCAACGCAATACACGCGCGCAAGACGCCTCGAAGGGTGCTTTGCGGGGACAAATCACCTTCTTTCCGGAAGTGTTCCCTGAGGACGTCGATGCGTGGCTTGCCCTTGGCGTCCAGGATCGCATCCACACCAAGCACCTCTGCTGCTGGCGGCTCAACTCCTGTGGATACGAGACAGAGAGTACATCGTGTGAGAACAAGATTCTGCCGCGCGCACATGTTGTCCAATGCCCGTGCAAGCTTCAACACATGTACACATATGCAAACGCGTGTCCGTGCACACAAGCACACACATAGACACATAACGACACATGACACACACACACACAAACCCACACACACACAAACCCACACACACACACACACACACACACATCACGACACACACACACACATCACGACACACACACACACACACACACATACACACACACACACATCACGACACATACCTGCTGGACGGCGGTGCCGCTTTGGCTTGGCAACGGTCGATGACCTCTTCTTTGTCGATGCGGTGCTGCTCATGGTGTGTGATCTGTGTTGCGTTGGGGCGCGGGTGGGTGGCACGTCGTCGAGGACGAAGCACGGAGTGGAGGTGCTTCAAGTCGCAAACTCTTCGCTGCCACAGTATCTGGCCGCTGGTGGGCAGTTTCCTCCTGTGGCACGTTCTGTCGCAAACGCACGCGTGCGCCAGGGAAACAAGGAAGCACGACGGCGCAAACAGGGCAGGAGGCGAGGGTGGAGGTGAAAATGAGCTCAAGCATGAACGAAAAGACGAGGCAGAAAGGGAAGAACGGGAAGAAAGGAAGAGCACCCACTCCACATGCGCGCGCGCGTGTGCGTAATCGATGGGAGTGTGTGCGCGGGTGTGTTGTGGAATGATGCTGGTGCTGATGGTGGTCGTCTCCTTGCGTACGCGACTCTCGCTTGCTGGCTCACGGCACGCGTACCTCATCATTCCTCTCTCCACAACCACACCCACATAGGCACGTCTCTCCTCCGTTCCAGTTCTGCTGTTCTTCCTCACTCGACCGCTCGCTCGCTCGCTCGCTCGCCTGCTGGTCGGTCGCCCTCGCAACCAACCAGGTGAAGATCGATCTTTCAAGAAGGGACTGACAACCCCTTTGCTTGTTGCTGCTGCGACGAAATAAACACACACGCACACGCGCACAAGCACGCACAACACCCGTCAACGCAAGCAAACGCAACAGACAACACGTCAGGCCAGACCGAACCAAATGCCCCCCAACTCCGCCTTCGCTTCTTCCCCTGAACGCGTGAATGCGATTGGGTGCTGTGCGCGTGGTGGTCAGGTTGTGTGTGCTTGTCTCGTCTGTCTATCTCCTCGCTATCACAACCCATCGCACAACCCTCAACCGTCCATCACCAACCCACCAAAAACCCACCTTCGCTTCGTTCGCTTTCCGCCTTTGTTGCCTTCGCTGCTGCCTGACGGGAAATATAGTGTGGAAATCTGCCCGAATTTTATGCGGATGACGTGACCGATGACAACAGCAGCGATGAGCGTGATGAAGATGGATTGCGTTTGGCGTGTTTCGTGCCGGCTCGTGTTGGCCTGTGCCCCTCTTTGTTGCTTGTTGCTTGTGTCTTGGCTTGGCTTGGCTGCTTGGTTAGTTTGGCTGCTTCACTGCCGCGCTGGTGGTGGTGCAAGGCAGTGCCGGAGGCGGCAGCATAGTTTGTCCTTGTTTTTCTGATGATCGCGTGGTGTGTGCATGCGTGAGTGTGTTAGTATGTGAGTATGTGTGTGTGAGTGTGTGTGCGTGTGTGAGTATGTGTGTGTGTGTGTGAGTTTGTGTGTGTGTGTGTGTGTGTGCGCGCGCGCAGGTGGAGATGGATGGTTCTGTGGCAAAGACCCCCAACACATGCAAGGCAGCCCCACCGCACCTGAAAGAAAGTGAGCATCTGGCGCAAGGAGCCAAACACTCGGCCGTGTTCGTTCACGAAGGCCAAGTCCTTGTTGAGGGAAAACTGGTTTGGAACAAGCACCACGCGAGGAAAGTGAGTATACAGCTGGTGAGGAAGGGCAATAATGTAGTGACACAGAAAGAGAAACAATGCAACCAACCAAACTTCAACCACACACACACACACACACACACACATCCACACACACACACAACCACGCACGCACACACACACACACATCGGAGCCAAACACATGCACACACCTCGTAGTGGCGCGTTGAGCCCTGGTAGAGGACAGATACAACAATGGTGTACCGCTTCTTCAGGCTGCTCCGCAACAAATATGTTCCTGTAAGGACAGCGTATTCGCATGCGAACGAAGCGTACGTGTATGTGTGTGTGTGTGTGTGAGATGTGTACGTGTGTGTGTGTGTGTGTGTGTGTGTGTGTGTGTGTGTGTGTGCGAGTGAGTGTGTGTGCGAGTTGTGTGCTTGTTCCCACCTTTTACACACGTGTTACACACACACACACACACACGCACACGCACACACATGTTTTCGCTGACTCTGCCACGCACCGTCGGTGTCTAGCGAAGCGTTGTGTTGGTGAAAGTATCCTTTGAGAAGGGCAGAGGCCATGCGGCGGGTCGTGCAGTGGTGCACGAAACGAGCAAACGACGCATCGCTCACGTGCAACACAAGTGGACCTGGCACACGCGCACACATGTTGCGTGCTGTGTGAGCATGATCGAGAAGACCAAACCACCAAGCGACAGACCAAAGGCACAGCCCACCGAGCTACACACACACACACACACACACACACAAACACACAAACAGACACAGGCACACACGCAGACACACAGAGACAAACACACACAGAGACACAGGCACAGACACACACGGACACAGGCACAAACACAGACACAACACACACACACACACAGACGCATGCACACACCACAGGTAACTGCGCCACGCTTGAGCCATGCGTCCTCCTCCGCGGCCGTGAGGGGCCCGCGGGTGTCCCTCTTCGACACGCCAGAGGGTCCATATGCAGGCGGTTGTAACACCGCTGCCGACGACGATGCAGACAACGGCGATGATGGCGGAGACGCAACGGCCACGCTGGCAAAGGGCGTGGTTGGAACAACAGGCAGCGGCCGCAGCCCAGCAGCCTCGCGCTGGGGAAGGTCGGGGTGCACAAGGCGATCGAGGTGTGCTGGCTGCCCGTGATTGGGATGGCTGGCATGTGGCGTGGGAGATGAGGGCAGGTGGCGAGGCTGTGATGACAGCGACGAGGATGATGCGGAGGAGGGGAGCGGCATGGGCTCGCGCGGTTTCCGCTGGTGCGGGTGTGTTGATGACGGAGAGGGGTTCACAGCGTTCGGTGGATCAACAACACCAGCAGGTGGCGGTTGTGTGCTCACTGGTTCGGCTGCGTCGCGGGGTGGCAGCGCTGGTACACCTGGTGTTGTGACATCCGTGACAGCTGTGACAGCGGCTTGGCTGCCTGTGTGGTCGGCCGCAGGCTTGCCTTGAGCAGCAGGCGACGGCGATGGCACCGGTGGCCGTGGTGGCGCGTCTTCGTGCTTCTTCGGTGGCAGTGGAGGGCACGTGATTGTCCAGTCACATCGGGTTGCCGCTGCACGTGATGGCACGGCTGGCTTTGGCGCAGCAGTTCGTCTTGCGTTGCTGTTGCTGCTACTGGCGTGGCTGTTGTTGGCCTTGTTGATGCCGTTGTTATTGATGATGCTCACGCTGCCGATGCTGTGGCTGGACACCTGCTGTTCGTTGATGGCGGCATAGAGATGCTGGCTGCCGTCATCGGCGGTCGCGTCGGTGGTCGTGCCAGGCGCTGGTTTCTGCTCATGCACGGCATAGTACAGGTGCTGTTCGCTGTTCTCGGATGCCATGCGGTCGAGGCTGGTGTCTGCTGTGGGCGACCAGTTCATGGAGGCCGGTGGGGTCGCAGCCACGTTGGTGGTGGACCCCGCCGGCTTCGTCAGGGCCGCGTGTGCGGTTGCGGGCGTGGGTGGGTGTTCAGGGACTGCTTCATCCAGCCGATCGTAGTTGTGTGTGGGTTCGTCACGCACGTGGTGTGGTGGCAAGTGATCGTAGCCGGACGTGGACCTCCTCTGCACTGCTTTCCCCTGGTGTGGTTTCTGTTGTGGTTGCTGCTGTTCTTGTTGTTGGTGTGGTTGTTGGTGTGATTGTTGTTGTTGTGGGTGTCGTTGCTGCTGTTGTTGGGCTGCCTGTCTTTGATTGTATTCGCGCGTGAGATCCTCGATGGTCAGGGTGCTCATGTGAGACAGGACAGCCTTGACCGCTTGTGCATCCTCGTACTTCTTCTCAAGCTTTTCATAGTCCTCGGGCGTCAGCCATGCGTCATAGATATGGTCCGAAAAGTCATCACGCACCTGCACCACCGGAGGCGGAGAAGCGCTCCTTGGCTGGCCCTGCTCGTTTGACTCTCCATTCAACAACGCCATGCTTTTCCCTCCCCTCTCACGGCTCAACACATCACTCATGATCAACAGGATCAACGGGTGTTGTGTGTGTTTGGCGTGAGTTGTTGTGTGCGTGTGTGCTGATGTGTTGTTGTGCCCCTCGCTCGCCCGCCCGCAAAATCGTCATCCAAAAACATTGAAGCGACACCAAAAACAGTAGTAGCACACATCAAAACGAAAGCGGAACGGCGGCCAGCAGCCAACCACCAATGCCACCCATCCGACGACAACCGTGAGTGCTGCCTGCTGTTGACACTGCCTGCTGTTGATGCTGCCTGCGTGCAATGCCATGCATGATCCCCCACCTAATCTTGATTCCACACCTCATCGTTGCCTGCTAGGTATGAGGTCCTCTTGGATGGTGAGGTAGAGGAGACCGCAAAGGCTGCAAAAGCATGCTCCGGTGCGTTCATGTGTGTGTGAATGTGTGTGAATGTGTGTGTGTGTGTGTTTGTATGTGTGTGTGAGCACCAGTGTCCATCTCTCTCTCTCTCACTTGCTGTGTCACACACACACACACACACTCACACACGCACACATACGCACTCGCACTCACTCACACACACGCACACTCACATACACACTCTCTCCCTCCTTCCATCCGCTACCCCCCTCATGCCTCTCTCATGTCTTTCTGTTCATCGCCAACCACCACCAATGACAGCGGATCGGTTGCTGAGCAACAATGGCGTGCTGAAGGTGACGACGCGGTGGCTGCGGTTCTTTGCCACCGTGTTTACGTGGCCCAGCACGTCGCAGGACTGCCGTCCCGATACACAAGAAGAGGTGGCAGTGCATCCGCTCTACCGGCGGGAGCTCTCAGCCGTGTATGAGCTGTGCCACCTCGTGCCCGTGGTCCACATTGACGGCAAGGGCGACGAAGACGAGCCGCCCACCACCATGGACATCTCCCTCTTTCAGTCCGTAAGGGTGCTTCGCCTGTGCCACGTTGAGCTGCGGCTCGTGCACGGTCTCCACGCTGTCAAAGACCAGCTGCAGCAGCTCGTGCTGTATCGGTGCGTGGACCCCATCGACGCCGTGCTCGTCTCCTTTGGCGCAGACCGCCTGCCCTTTGCCACCGTCACCCCGGCCAGCGTGCTTGCAACGCCAGCCAAGCAAGCCGGCACCGCCGATGCTGCAGGCGCCGAGACACCAAACACGGCGCTTCGTGACAGCTCGGCAGTACAAGGCAGCGTGGCGCGCAGTCGCGATACGGCCATTACCCCTCCCGATGGCCTGGCTGATGGCGGTGATGGTGGCGGGTTTGGCGCAGACGAGGTGTGGCCGGCGCTGCACATCTTGGACGCGGCCTGCAACGAGCTGCACGAGATCTCGCGGTCCATTGCGCGCGCGCCCAACGTGCACACGCTTGTGCTCAGCAGCAACAAGATTGCTGCGCTGGCCATTGAGCTGGCGCGGCTGCAGAGTCTGCACACCCTCTCCCTCGGGTACAACCACATCACCTCCGTTGCTGTCGTCCGTGACATTGCGGCACAACACGGTATGCAAGCAGCACTGTTTGTATGTGAACTTGGCGTGATCAGCACGCATGCTGGGGTGCTCCTTTTGATGCATGTTTGTGGTGTGTGCGTGTGTGTGTGTATGTGTGTGTGTGTGTGTGTGTGTGTGTGTGTGTGTGTGTGTGCGTGCGTGTGTGCCATGGCATGCACTCTCTCCGTGTTCACATAACGCAACTTCTTCCTCCATGGTTTTATCAGGGCTGCAGAAGCTGACCCACCTCACCCTCTGCTTCAACCAGATCAAGTCCTTGGACGGCCTTCAGTTCCTCTCGTACGCGTGTTTGTATACTTGTATGCTTGTGGGTGTCTGTTGATGTGTGTGCTTGTGTGCTAGTGTGCTTGTGTGTATGCACTTGCGCCGGTGTACACGCGTGTGTATGCGTCAGCGTGTGTACGCAGCACCATGTCTCTGCCCGACCTGTTCTCACGCGCGTCGTCGCTCTCTGCAAACGCACACGCTGCCAGTAACTTGACCGTGCTGAATGTTGCCCACAACCGCATTTCGGATCTTCGCGAGATTGACGCGTTCCTGGTGCCCCTGCCCTTCCTCCGCGAATTGGACCTTCGGGGAAACACCGTCGTGATGCAATCCGATGTGCACCCGCTCATCTTCGCTCTCTTTGGCCGCGACAGATGGCGCTCCTTTGTTCTCAACGACATCACCGCCAGGGTGCGACTGATGCTTGTGTGTGTGTGTGTGAGTGTTTTGTGTGTGTGTGTGTGTGTGTTGTATGTACACTTGTTTAAACAGTGTTCAAACACCGTTGCTTTGTGTGCCACTCCTGACCGTTGACTGATGCCCTCAACCCCCCCCCCCCATCCCCCAATTGCACCGCACGCACAGGACCTGACGAATGTGCAACTTGTGCACTACTTCCTGAAGGAATTCGAAAATCCGCACGGTGAGTGCTGGCATCGTCCATGCGTGCTTGACCGTCTACGTGCGTGTGCGTACATGTCCTTCAAGCTGCCAACTGTGTCACTAACCCACCCACCCACTGACACTATCATACACACACACATACACACAGTGCGTGCGTCTGTGTTGGCTCCTCGGCACGGCGCGCTTGATACGGGCGCAAAGAACACGGCGGCACACCTGCAGGCACTTGACCCGACACGCGTGCAGGACGTGGATGTGCTGCGCGTGGCGCAATCAGAACGCACACCGGTGCAGGAGGACCTTCAAGGCGTAGAGGGACAGGCGTCGCCGCACACCGCAAAGCTCAAGGCGAAGAAGACCAAAACCAAGTCGAAGAAGAAGAAAAAGAAGAAAAAGAAGAAGGCAGCTGCAGCAACAGCTGTCGTGGTCGGCGATGAGGCAGTCGAAGCCAACAACAACAACGACGCCAACATCATTGGTGGTGGTGGTGGTGATGTTGACGGTAGAGAGAGGGAGCGAGCTGGGCAATCACAGCCTGGCAATGGCAATAATCAGCGGTAAGAGGACGTTGCGCTTGATGGGCACACATGTGCGCATACATCAATGTTGTGTCGTCAGTACTTGCGCCTGCTTCGCCGCTGCCGTTATGCCTCATGTCACCCTCACAACTGCGTGTGCATGTGTATGTGTGTACATATATACGTGTATGTGTGTACATGTGTGTGTGTGTGTGTGTGTGTGTCCGTCAGTGGCGATGCGACGGCGTTCTACGCGAATCTGCAGGAGATGGAGGACGCGCCGCTGGTGCTGCGGATGAAGAGCGAGGAGGCTGCCAACGAAACGCAACCACAGCACGTGCATGATGGTGATGGTGGTGGTGGTGATGGACAACAACAACAACAACAACAACAACAACACGAGCGCCCTGGACGTCAATCAGAGGCGTCTCTGCCACATGAATTTCCACCACATCTGCAGCATGAACAGCAGGATGCAGCAAGCCCCCGACTTGCTCGAATGTCGGCTGTACGTGCAAGCATGGACGACGACAACAGCGCACACACTCGACAGGATGGCTTCTCATCCCCTGCAACGGCCACTACGCATGCTGCTCACCACTCCCCCACCGCCATCACCACCACCGCCGCCACCGCTTTGCCTGCACACGACCTGCACGGTCGCTCCACTGTACTGCTGTCACCTCCAAAGGCGAGACATCAAAGTCATGACGAAGGCGCAGCTGTGCCTGCACCAGCAGTGCATTCGAGAGCCCATGAACTCACGCACAGCGAGCAACAACCACAGCAACACCAGCAACACCAACAACACGTGTATCATCATCAGCCACAACAGCACCGCAGTGATGGTGGTGATGGCGATCAAGACATTCCACGCGCTCGTGGGGCGCGTGTGAAGAAGAAACTGTTTGCGACGATGGACAGTGGTGATGGCAGTCACGCTGATCTTGGCATCAGGCGGGTTGCTGATGCTGGTGTTGACGTTGATGGCGACGTTGGTGGTGGTGGTGGTGCCGATGCTGACATTAATGATGGTGATGGTGGTGGTGGTGGTGGGTTTGGAGATGAGCGCGATGACGACTTTGTGTTCCCTGGGCAGACATTGCTCTTCAGCCCAGGCCGCAGGCAGCAGCAGCAGCAGCACACTTCATCACGCGGTCCAAGCCCAGGGAAGCGACCATCAGCTGTGGCAACAGCAGCAACAACAACAGCAGCAGCAACGGAAACATCCACAGCAGCATCCACAGCGGCATCAACAGCAGCGAGTGCAGTAGAAAGCCCCAACAAGAACCCCAAGTCGCCGCAGCGCGGTGACTCAAGCGCCAGTGATACTCACGTGCCCACCACAGCTGCTGTTGATGACAGCGATGTGATTGACAGCAACGCGACAGACCTGCTTGACCTCGTTGAACAGAATGCGCAGTTGTTCTCGGTACCCGGCCACCACCACAGCTTCACTCGGCGGTGCGTGCACAACACATGTCCGACCGGTGATGGCGATGGCGATGATGATGACCACGATGTGCTGGGTGGGTTTTATCTCGTCAATCTTATTCTCACCTCTGGACGACGTGAGCCCGTTGATGTGGAGGTGAGAACATGCGTGCTCTCCCTGCTCACGCTGGTGATGGCGTGTCGCCAGCGGAAGTGCTGCGTTGTGCGCTGTGCATTGCCCTGTTGCGCTGCTGATTCTCGCACGTGCACCCTGTGCGCATCTGCACCCTTCTGAATGGCTGCCCGTCTCTATCTGGCTGTCTGGCCTTCTGTTCGTGTCCCTCATTCACCCAACACATTCCACGCGCGTGTATTGTCTTTGGTTTGTCATCGCACATCACGCAACTACCCAACCTCTGGACTGCATCACAGGTGACACGGGAGCATCTTGTGAGCCGACGTGAGAACGGCAGCACGCACACGCTTTCCCTTCTCGATCTCACTGCTGTTGATCGGCAGGAAGACGATGAGGTGGGCATGCAACACTTGCACTTGCGCTGCTTCTGGTGCTTGTGTTGCTCGTTGATGGCGTGAGACAGGCAGTGTGCGATGTGTCACGACAATGAGTGCAGGGCTTGTGCGGGCGTGTCCCAGCCCCCCTTCTCCCTTCATCATCGACCCACTGGTTCAACCTCATGATTGGCATCATCATCATCACCATCATCGTCATCAGGCGGATGAGCTGCAGATTGTGCTGCGTTTCGTTCTTGCAGACGGACAGCCGCGGGTGCTCAAGTTTGGTGTTGACCGTACAAGTGATGACGACGTCGACATGTTCGAACAGCTCTTCACATCGTGAGTCGGGCGTGCGCCTGTGTGTGCATGTGTGCGTCTGTGTATGTGTGCGTCTGTGTGCATGTGTGTGCGCGCGTGAGCGTTCGTCTCTCTCTGTCTCTCTCTCGGTGCGTGCGTGTGTGTGTGTGTGTGTGTGTGTGTGTGTGTGTGTGTGTGTGTGTGTGTGTGTGTGTGTGTGTGCTGACGAAGTGAGCCATTTGTGTTCACTCACGTTTCATCCCACGTGACTGTCCCTGTCACTCCCTCCTTCCTTCTCCCTCAGCCTCAATCGTGTCGCAATACGAAACGCGGACAATCGCGGAAAACCCCCAGCACCATCCACGCCGATGAAGTGCGTTAAGGCCAAATGCTCATATGCATATGTACGCACGCATGCACGCATACACGCATACGCGCACACAAATGCGCGCGCAAACACACACACACACACACATGCACACACGTGCACATCCCCCGCTTCACACAACCGCTCACGCCCTGCCCCTCATTGCATGCCGCAGGTCGTCGCAGTCGCCAAGCAAAGACGGACGCACATCAGCACGAACACTAGCGGCAGCAACAGGGGTCGCGTCTGGTGTTGATGACACGCACACGTCCGAGGGGGCGTTGTCCGGTGGGATTGATGCAAGCAAAACGCACTTGAGTGTCAATGAGTATGAACGGCACGTGCGAACCATTGGGGAGGACACCGTCTCACCGATGGTCGTATCAGAGACAGAGGTCAGCTCATGGCGCATACATGCGGCTATTGGAGGGGGAGGGGTGGCATGTGTGTATGTGTGTGTGCGTGTGTGTGTGTGCGTGCGTGCGTGTGTGTGTGTGTGTGTGTGTGTGTGACACGTGTGACCATGTTGGTGTGATGTCGTGTGCACAGGCGCTGCTGTCTGCCACGTATTACGAAGAAGAGAACCAGCGGACACGGTTCATCGTCCCCTGTCGCTTCATCGCGCGAGCAGGTGAAAACACGGTGCTCGTGCTTGTGTATATACAAAGATATATATATATATATATATATATATATATATATATATATATATATATATATATATATATGTGTGTGTGTGTGTATGTGTGTGTGCGTGCGTGTGTACGTGTGTGTGTGTGTGTGTGTGTGTGTGTGTGGGCGTACTTGTGTGTGTGTGTGTGTGTGTGTGTGTGTGTGTGTGTGTGTGTGTGTGTGTGTGTGTGTGTGTGTGTGGGCGTACTTGTGTCTCAGCACGTGCTTGAGTGCATGTGTTACATTCGCATCACATCTGCCCCAATACGATGTTCCACTCGAACCGCAGTTGACATTGTGTCCGTTGTGTTTGGTCCTCTGCAGCATCGGGCCGTGAGGTGGACACGGAGGCAAGCGACCCGCATGTCACAGACAGGGTGTTGCCTGGCGTGTTCATCCTCACCCAGGGGCACGTTTCTGTTGTTGAGACGCGTGATGCTGATGTTCGCACATCACCGGTCGATGACAGAACGGATGAGCCACCCCCTCTCTTTGTTGCCGCACACAGCTACTCACACATCCGGTACGAGGAGGCAACGTGTGTGCGTGTGCGTGTGTATGCGTGCGTACGTGCGTGCGTGTGTATGCGTACGCGCGTGTGCGTGTGATTGTACCATGCCCTCATACTCTTGCGATCTTCCACCTCTGCCGTTACGCGTGTGCCCACACGCTCGTTGGCTGCAGGCGCGTGAGTCTTGGCTACCTGCACCAGACCATGTCCTTCACCACCACCGACCAGCACCACCTCCACGTCATGTTCCACTCCGCTGATACGGCGCGCCGCGCGCTCCGGTGCGCTTTGCTTCCGTTTGCTTGTTTGTTTGTTTGCTTGCTTCTATGTGGCAACTGCCTGTGCTGTCGTCTGACGTGACTGTTTTCCTCTCTGCCACTTGATCCCCTTGACCACCGCTCACATCTTATCTCACGTTCGCGTGTGTGATTGCTCCTGCATCAGCGTGGTCGTCAACACGCGTCGCACACAGTCCATCTCCGCCGAGGTGCCGTCCTCTATATTTTCGTTGCCTCTGTTGTTGTTGTTTAAGTTGTTGTTGTTGTTGTTTAAGTTTTTGTTGTTGTTGTTGTTGTTGTTGTTGTTTCAGTTGTTGTTGTTGTTGTTGTTGTTGTTTAAGTTGTTGTTTAAGTTGTTGTTGTTGTTGTTTAAGTTGTTGTTGTTGTTGTTGTTTAAGTTGTTGTTGTTGTTGTTTAAGTTGTTGTTGTTGTTGTTGTTGTTGTTGTTGTTGTTGTTTAAGTTGTTGTTATTGTTGTTGGCTGCTGCTCGCTCCATGCTGCTTGCTTGGTGTTGTGTCTGAGTCTATTCATTCGCCATGATGGTCAACATCTCACCACATAAGTTCGAAAACCGCTCGCGTTGAGTACAGGTGCTCCATCCTGATCTTGTCGATCCCATCGCTGCAAAACTCAACATCGACACGCGGGCGCTGGCCGGCATGGTCACGCGCGTCCCGCACCTGCAGCAGCTCATCGAGGTACTGATGATGATGATGATGATGATGATGATGATGATGATGATGATGATGATGATGATGATGATGTTGATGTTGATGATGATGATGATGATGATGATGAGGAGGAGGAGGAGGAGGAGGAGGAGGAGGAGGAGGAGGAGGAGGACTTATCGCTGAGTGGTGATTTGTTGCATTGTGTTGGTGATCGTGATTGTGCGTTCTTTGCTGATTGCACCTCGTTCTTCTGGAAAGTGGGTCAATAGTGTTGTGTCTCACGCACCACCACGATTCAAATTACACCACACCGCGATGGTTTCCAGAATGAGCCGTCACTGCCGTGGCGGATGTATGTGCTGAAATCGCTCGGAAAAGGCAACGACATGCGGGATGTAAGGCGGCAGGTCCTCCTCGCCGTCATCCACACTGCACATGATGAAACAAAGATCGACTTCTTGCGTCAGATCGCCGCAGACACAACGCGGGTACGAATGTTTGTTTGTTTGTTTGTTTGTTTGTTTGTTTGTGGTTTGTGTGTGCGTGTGTGTGCGTACGTGCTTGTTCACATTTCATTGGGGTGGAGTTTTGTCGCTTGAATAGCCCTTATGAACAACGCCACTCACGCAAGACGACTCTCGCGTACAGGTGGATGTGCTACATCCCTTGGATTTGGAGATAACGCAAGTGTCTGTGGACAGAACATCCATGCTTCGGTTCACGCTCATCCAGCAAGACGAAGACGACGAAACAAAGAGTATGTCCTTGGGTTGCTCTTGTCTCAATGTCACACACACGCACGCACAACATAACACACACACACACACAACACGAACGAACGCACGCACGCACACATACACGATTCCTCACAAACACACGTTCGGAAGCACCTCGCTCACCTTGTCCCTCCCCTCCCCCAAATCACCACGTCCTTCTCCACCACCGCCTTGCGCGTGTCAGAGCGCGAGACAGTCACGTGCGAGTTCTTCTCGTCCTCGGACGCGATTGATTTCAGCCGCCGCCTCAACGCCGCCCACCGCACCCTCTTTGATGTCGACATTCAACTCAACCTCACGCCTTAGCTCTGTGTGTGTGTGTGTGTTCTCCTCCTTTTTCCTCCCCTTGCCTCTCTAAATCTCTAAACAACCCCACGTCAGTAAAGGACTTTCATCATTGCAGCAGAGACAGCGGTCCGAACGTGTTTGGCGTTCCTCTCCACCACAAGTGCATGCACGTGCACAACCCCGAATGTATTCATGTACCGTCACAAAGGAATTAGTGTTGTCTGACTTTTATCTTTCACGTCATCGTCAAGACAAGAAGACAAAGAGTCTTGCTCGTGATGTGCTGCATGCACGTGCACAACCCCGAATGTATTGACCGTCAGATTTAAAGGGGGCGTTCCTAGTCCTCTCCACCTGTCGCCATGGGAGCAAGAAGTGAAGCAAACACAAGCTGTGACGATGATGAGGTGTGACATTTTGAGCTGAGCACAGCAGCTGCAGTGCTCAGCTCACCACAACTGTCACCATTTTCTCCAAGCCACAAACCGACACCGTCTCACCTTCAAGTCTTCTACAACCCCAATCCAACCCCAGCCCCATATTTTCAGCCGAGCAACATGAGCAGCACGTTTGAGCCAGCAACTGATTCACCACTTCCCGTGCCCGGGGTGCAGTACTTTCTCCAGCATGTCCAATCGGGCAAGTATGTCCACCCGCATGGTGGGTCTGATATGCCGGGAAATGACACCGCCCTGGTCTTGCATCATGGCTTCGACGAGAAGCGGGACGCTCTGCGCTGGGTCTTCGTCAACGATGCCGAGAACAAGCATCAGCTCAAACACTACTCGAGTGGCAAGTTCGTCCATCCAAAGGGCGGAAAAGTCGGCAAGGAAGCAACATTGGTTGTGCACAGCAGCCCGGGCCGTCCCGAAACCATGATTGAGATGGTGCAGGAAGACGGCCGCACTTATCTGCGTCATACCGACTCGGACTACTACGTCCACCCCCACGGCGGAAGCCCCAACCCAGGCGACAACACGAGACTGGTGTACTACAGTGGATACCGACCCAGTTTGGCTTTCCTCGCCATTCCCGCTGAAACGCTGTTTGTGGACAGGATTGAAATTCACCAAGCACAGGCGCTCGAGTCTATCAATACGATCACAAGCCTTTCCGACGAGCATAGGAACGACACCGACCAGCCCGTGCAGACGTCCATTTCCGTGGCCCTCGAGGAAAGCCTGCAAGATTCCGCCCAGCTCTCCTTTGAAAGATGTTTCGGACTCAAGGTTGGCAGCGAGTTCGAAGTTGGACTTCCCCTGGTGGGCAAGACCAAGGTCAGCGTCCAATTCTCTGGCAGCTGGAAGAGCAGCACCATCAAGGGCGAAGTGCGCACCAGCGCGGTCAAGGTGCAAATCAACGAGCATGTCACAATACCGCCCGGGAAGTGCGTGCAGATCCGGATCGACACAAGGCGCTGCACGAAGACGGCTCCAGCCACGATGTATCTGAGGACTGCTTCAGGCATTGAGGTTCAACGAGAGACGACCGTCACGAGCACCTATCACTACGACCAAGAGGTTCATGTTGTACCAGTCACCAACTGATGCAAAGAACATGGCTGACACATGTTGTACCTTCTTGCTGCTTTGTGGGCGGACATCTTTTCCTCTTGTATTGTTCTCTTCGCTCGTTGGGTTGCGTTTCAACTGCTTTCTTTTTCATGTGTTTTGCCTGGTGTTCTCCGTCATGTCATGTCAATTGC
This sequence comes from Salpingoeca rosetta, assembly GCF_000188695.1. Lineage (NCBI taxonomy): Eukaryota > Choanoflagellata > Craspedida > Salpingoecidae > Salpingoeca > Salpingoeca rosetta. Next base: position 1,068,516 of record NW_004754913.1, on the reverse strand, counting down.
CCCTGCATGTAGTACCCCTGTACTGCTACAGTCTTCAATCAATGGCTCGATTATTTTTCCTGGTGACGTTCCACGCCTGGTGACGTGAAAAGCGCTTGCCTCGAATGTATGTTTGCACGATACATCGATGTGACCATCAGCCCCTTCTCTCTTTTGTTTTCTCGATTTCACTCTGAACAGTCCCCACACAATTGTAAAGGGATCAACACGTCTAATGTAACGACAAAGAAGAACATGTACACGTTGTGAACAAACGCACACACACACACACACACAAGCAGAAGCACACTGTGTACAGCAAACAGTGTAACACATTCGTCGAAAAATGATGATGCATGTGGGCTCAAAACACAGCAATGACACAAGCAGTAAGCAAGCAGAGTGCAACATGGCAAAACAAAGCAGAAGATAAACACCTCCGTCTCTCTATCTCTCTGTCTCATGTGCGTGTAAGAGCTTGACCTCGACCACACCACAGTCATGCACAGTCATGACACTACACCGTGGTGGTTGCGGCGGACGCATGGTCCGGTGGTCCGCCACTGCCGTGGCTTGCAGCGTTGCCGTTGGTGCTGTTGTTGTTGCTGTTGGCAGCATTACTGCTCACACCGTTGTTGTGACTGCTGGCGTTGCCACTGCTGTGCCCGTTGCCGTTGCTGCCACTGCCCACCGCCATCGCCGCTGTTGTTGTTGCTGCTGCTGTCGTTGCGGGTGCAGGTGAGGTTGAGGTTGTCGTCGTCGTCGCTGCTGCCTCCCTCTGCCTGCGGTGCCCGAGACGCGGCAACTTGTCGTGCCGCTCATATGCACGCAGCTGCCACACCATCAGCTGAAGACGGTTATCGTGTAGCATGTGCGAGTGTGTGTGTGTGTGAGAGAGAGAGAGAGTGTGTGTGCGTGTGTGTGTGAGAGTGTGTGTGAGTGTGCGTGCGCGCGCGCGTGTGTGTGTGTGTGTGTGAGTGTGAGTGAGTGTGAGTGTGTGTGCGAGTGAGTGTGAGTGTGTGTGTGTGTGGTGTGTGTGTGTGTGTGCGAGTGAGTGTGCGTGTGTGTGCGTGGAGTGCTTCCTCTGTTCCCTCATCACCACCAGCACCACCTCCATCACACGTCAAGACACTCAAACAGTGACGACCAACACTCAATGGCTGCTAGCTCTCGCCACGACCACAACAGTTGTCCTGACCGTGTGGTCGAAGCTGGCGGAGATGAGGCGGTCATCGGAGAGCCACGAGACGCAGCACGCAGCGCGGCGGTGGCCCTGGACCAGCGAATGAATGGACCAGTCGTTGATGATTTGTCAGCAAGGGGATGGTGCGACACGTGGCAAAGCAGCAAACAAGCATACAAGCATACAAGCATACAAGCATACAAGCATACATGGATGTGTGTGTGTGTGTGCGTGTGTCAGAGATGGATACGCTCAGACACGTAGGCATACACAGACATGCATGTGTACAAGCACACCACCACCAGCAGCACCATCAGCACCATCAGCACCATCAGCAGCCCACCCCAGTGCGGCGTTTTGGCATGCGGCCGACGCGAGCGCCCGTGTTGACGTCATAGAGCTTGACGGACCCGCCGTCCGTGGGCACCGCAAGGTGGTGCTTCGTTGGCGATACAGCCATCCTGACAGCAGCAGCCGTGGCGGTGGTGGTGGCGGCGGTGGCGGTGGCCGTAGTGAGATGATGTTTGTAGTCTTCTTTTGGTGCAGTCCGAAAGGGCAGAGTGCATGCCAACCAGGAGCACACGCATTATGACCACAAAAAAAACACACACACACACACACACACACACACACACGCACACACACACACGCACACACACACACGCACGCACATGCACACGCACACGCACACACACACACACACACACACACACACACACACACACACACACACGCATGCATGCACACTTGTTTGCTGGGGAATTGAGGCGAATAACGCGAAGAGGGGAGCGCATCTTGCGCAAATCCCACATCTGCATTGTATGCACACACGAGGCGTCGCAGCAATCAAGGTGAGAGAACCAAACCGAGCCAGCGCACATCCCGTACCGCACCACCACCATCCGCCGCCATCACCACCCTGCGGCTAACCTTGAGTGTGCTGTCTTCGCTGGTCGATGCGACAATGTGATCGCTGACGATGGCGGTGGAGTTGACTGCATCGGCGTGCCCCTGGCACACGCTCACCTCCCGAATCGACGACTGATGTGCACAGAGAGGGGCAAGGGATTGCAACGTGTCGGTGACGGGTGGCAGGTGCGATTGGCGTGGATGTTGTGAGGGGAAGCGTCAACACCGTGGCAGGAAGTGAAATGAATATGAATTTGGGGCAAGGGAAAACAGGGGCGTTGTGCAAACGATGAAGCAGTGGGCATTAGCGGAATGCAATACGCCAGCATCAGCAGTCACACGTCACATGCACGTCTCGACACGTGTGTACGCACCTGTCGAAAGTCCCACATGCGGAATGTGGCGTCGCGGGAGCTGGTGATGGCGAACTTGCGGTGCGGATGGCAGCACACGTCTTGTGTGGAGAAGATGTCATCATTGCACATGTGAGCACGCACCACGCGGACACGCTATAAGAGGGAGGGTTGTCGGGGAGGAACCCAAGCAAGTGGAGCCGGTCATGACACAAGCAAGCATGCACCTCCACCAAACACACACACTCACACATACAATCACGCACATACATACACACACACAATCACGCACATACGTACATACGCACACACACACAGTTACACACACAATAACGTACATACGCACATACGTACATACGTACACACACACACGCGCGAGCGCACCTGTGAGTTCCTGCTCGTGTCCGGGCAGTTTGAGGATGGACACGCCGCGGGGAATGTCCCACAGGCGGCCCGTTGCATCATGCGATGCCGTCACGCACTGACGCAAGCAGCGCAAGCGAGGGTATGGGTGTTCGGGTGAGGGCGAGGCGTGGAGGAGGAGATGGTTGAGGTGGTACATGAGGATTACGTAAGCTGCGACGTGCACACACATACACTCACTCACACTCACACACATGCACACACACACGCACACCTGGTTGTCCTGGCAGAGTGCGAGGGAGGAGATGGGCGCTGTGTGACCGACGAATGTGCTGTCGGGCTGCTTCAACACCACGCCTGCAAGGAAAACAAAAGCCCAAACGAGGAGGAAAGAAGGCAAAGCCGACGCCAGCACATGGGGACGATATCAGCGAGCAAAGTTGCAAACGCAGCTGACATTCATACAAACCGACACGCGTGTGTGCACGTAGCACTGCTGTGTTGCATGCACCGCACCTTGGCTTGTGTCCTGTCCATCGCCAACCCCAACGGTCATTCCAATCGAACGCGGGCTGTGGCAATTGTCATTCGTGTGTGTGCGTGTGATGTGATGTGATGCGATGTGTGTGTGTGATGTCATGTGTGTGTGATGTCATGTGTGTTGTTGTGGGAATGGCGGTGGTGAGCAGCGAGAAGCGACCGGGGTGGCGCTGACAGAGCACTGGCACAGCAAACACACAATGATACAGCAACCATCACGAATAACGAATCATCATCATCATCATCATCATCATCATCATCATCACCACCACCACCATCACTGTCCCACTTTGCCAATTCCCGGTCGACGAGCCAGCGGTGCACGGCGCCATCGCCGCCGCCGGAGAGGCCAACAAAGTGTGCGGCCTGTGCACCAGGGTCAAGCAGCGTCGCCGTGTTGGCTGAGGAGCGGTGGCCGCTGTACTGCACAACACACGCCCCAC
>NW_004754913.1:1057246-1059746 GCF_000188695.1 Salpingoeca rosetta | reverse complement strand
CCTCATACCACCAATTCCATGACGACCCCAACAGCTTCAAGGAGCCTACGCCGATCCAGCGTGCTGCGCTGCCCATCGGCCTCACCAACCGCGACATTTGCGGCGTTGCGGAGACCGGGTCCGGTAAAACGCTCGCCTTTGTCCTCCCGCTCCTCCAGTGGATCCTCTCCCTGCCAAAACTCGAGCGCGAACAGGTACGTGTGTGTGTGTGTGTGCGTGTGTGCGTGTGTGTGCGTTTGTGCGCATGTGTGTGCGTGTGTTCGTGTTTGTGCATGTGCGTGCGTGTGTGCGTGTGTATTTATGTGTGTTTGTGTGTCTGTTTGTGTGTTTTGGTGTACGAAGCTTTGCAGTGTGTGCATTCTGCGCCCTCCCCCCCCCCCTCGTTTGCACTGCACATCACCCCCCCCTTCTCTGTTCAGCTCATCTCAACCCTCCCCCCCCCCACTCCACCCCCTACACTGCCGCAGGACATTGACAACGGCCCGTACGCGATCATCCTGGCGCCGTCGCGCGAGCTGGTGCAGCAGATTGAGGAGCAGACGCGCAAGTTCTCGGACCCGCTCGGCGTGCGTACTGTCGCCGTCATTGGCGGTGCGAGCAGGGAGGAGCAAGGGTTCCAGCTCCGGCAGGGGTGCGAGGTGGTGATTGCCACGCCCGGCCGTCTCATCGACGTGCTTGAGAACAGATACCTCGTCCTCAACCAGGTCCGCCGCGCTGGGATAGAGGGGGAGGGGAGTTTGTGTGTGTGTGTGTGTGTGTGTGTGTGTGTGTGTGTGTGTGTGTGTGTGTGTGTGTGTGTGTGTGTGTGTGTGTGTGTGTGTGTGTGCGTGTCTTTTGAACTATGTGTATGCACATCGTTTGCGCTCTCTGTCTCATGCATTTCCAACACGCCGCTCACACGTGGCCGCATCCACTTGTCTCATCGCCACCACCGCGTTGCAGTGCACGTACGTCGTGATGGACGAGGCTGACCGCATGCTCGACATGGGCTTTGAGCCCGCCGTACAGCAGATTCTCGAACACGTCCCCGTCACAAACCAGAAGCCAAACACAGGTGCGCAACGTGCCTTGCTGCCGTGGCGCTGAAAGTGGTGCTGGTGGTGGCGTTTCCTGTTTGCGTGCGTGCTGTTTCCATCGCTACTGATGCATGGCTGTCTCGCACTTGCTCTTCACCTTCCAGCACGCACGCACGCACACACACACACACACACACACACACACACACACACACACACACACACACACACACACACACACACACACACACACACACACACACACAAGCCTACTGTCTCACTTGCCCCCCTTCCCGCCGCTTGAATATGGTGCAGATGAAGCCGAGGACGAAGCGTTTCTGCTGCAGGACATCAAGAACAAGAACAAGTACCGCCAGACGGTGCTGTTCACAGCCACCATGCCGCCCGCTGTCATGAAGCTCGCCAACACGTACCTGCGCCGCCCAGCCACCATCCGTATTGGCACCGTCGGCAAACCCGTCGACCGCGTACGTTTGCGCACACTCATGTGTTTGCACGTGTGTACTCGTGCACACCAGTGTGCACACGCTCTCATGTATTTCATGTATTTGGATGTTCAAAACCGCACATGCACATGCACATGCATGCACATTTACACACCACCACCACCACCACCATGACGCTTGCGAGTGCATGCCCGCATGTGCTTTGTTCGATGATGCTTTTTTCAGCTCACAAACCACATTTCTGTCCACTGCTCCCGCTCGCCTCTCCCTGCAGGTTGAGCAACGCATGATTCTGACAACGGAGCAGAACAAGCGCAACGAGCTTGTGAAGATTCTTCGCTCCGAGCCCGAGCCACCCATCATCATCTTTGTCAACCAGAAGAAGGGGTGCGACGTGCTGGCGCGCTCGCTGGAGAAAATGGGCTACCGTGCTGCCACTCTCCACGGCGGCAAGGGCCAGGACGTCCGGTGGGTCACCTTGATCTTGATTGATGGTGATGATGGTGGTGGTGGTGGTGGCTCGATGATGATTGATGGTGATGGTGGTGGTGGTGGTGGTGGTGGTGGCTCGATGATGATTGTTTGATGGTGATGGTGGTGATGGTGGTGGTGGTGGTGGTGGTGGTGATTGATTGCTGGTGTTTGTGTTTTCGTACTTGTATTTGCGGTTGTGCTCCTTTGTATCAGACATGAATCACTCGCTCACGCGCGCTCACGGGGGCCTCGTCGCCCCTCCCTCCCGTGTTTTTGTTTCCCCAGTGAGCATGCGCTTGCGAGCCTGAAGGAAGGATACAAGGACATTCTCGTGGCAACAGATGTGGCCGGTCGTGGCATTGACATTCCGTAAGCGCCCGCGCTGTCGCTGTGATGCGTGCACTCATTCATCGTGGTGGCTTGCATTGTGTGAAGGCTGCCCGCGCATTGCTACACGTGTGTCACACACACACACACACACACACACACACACACACACACACACACACACACACACACACACACACACACACACACACACAC
>NW_004754913.1:1050673-1056323 GCF_000188695.1 Salpingoeca rosetta | reverse complement strand
ACACACACACACACACACACACACACACACACACACACACACACACACACACACGTGTGTGTGTGTGTGTGTCACTTCACCAAGATGAGTCGCTGCCTCGTCCAAACTTGAACACCAACGAACTAATGGCATGATCGAAATGCATGTGAGCGGTGAAACGGGCAGTGTGCGCGTGGTGTCTTCAACGCAAACCCACGCACGCACACACACACACAAACAAACACACACACACACACACAGAATGAATGCCATGTCCACGAACACAAACGCAAGCTCCATACAAACAAACACACACGCACGTGTCAACACACCTGATGAAGATGAGGGAATTCTGCAAGAACACACAGGCGCCCGCGTAGTCTTGGCCTGCAACCAAGATGACAAGAGCCGGGGGTTATGAGGCGGTCACTCAAATCCACACTGAACATATGACCAACTGTTTCGTATGTACACGTGCATCAGCGCAGACAAACACAAGCACACACACACACATTTGCACATACAAGCACACAAACAAACAGAAGCACACCTTGCTTGATGTATTGTTCGATCATGACCCATGTGGCGGCAATGAGCGATCCGAACGACATCACCAGCCCGAGCAGGAGCCACACCCGTGCACCTGATTCGCGCGAGGAGACAGGGCGAGTGAGTGAACGGGTGTGGGTGACAAGAGAGATGATGGAAGGAGGAGGAGTGTTGACACACCCACACCCACACCCACACACACCCACACCCACACCCACACATCCACACCCACACACACCCACCCACACACCCACCCACACACCCACCCACACACCCACACACACACACACACACACACACACACACATTCAGAACAATCCACACGTATTCCCATGCACACACGACGCACCTGCTGTTCCAAGGCATCCATCTGTGTACACATCACCGGAAAGCATCTCCGCAGAAATGGCATTCACCCTGGTTGTTGTTGTTGTTGTTGACACGGAGAAGAGGAATGCGATATGTGCCAGATGAGCGAGCGAGCAGCAATCTCAGCAAGATGGCAATGAAATTTCAACACACACACACACACACACACACACAAGCACACACACACAAGCACACACATGTACATTCACTCGCACACAATCTTCCACAAGCGCCACTTGCTCCACCAAATCAAGTACGCACATGAACAAGCCCAAAGTAGACATGACGCCGATGGCCTGGTGCTTGTCCTCGATGGAGTCGTTGACGGTGCCGTCAATCATGAACCACCAGCCAACAGCAAACTGTCATGGTTCGTGGGGATTGTGGTTTGGGTTGAAGTACGTGCACATACATACCAAACACAAAAGATGAGCGCAATCCCAAGAAAGCCGCCAAGCACACGTGCAATTGCAGGGAGACAGAAATACAGACAGAAGAAGCCATGAACTCGCGCACACACATCAACACACACCTCCCCCCTACACGCACACGTACCAACACCTCCCCCCCCCCACACACACACGCACGCAAACACACATTGCGTGACTGCGTACCAGGATGCCCGCTGCGACAGAGGAGATTGGGTTGCGGTATTGTGCCAGGGCAGGGCAGCACTCTCCACACCCCGTGCAGCAGTTCTCACACCCTTCATCCAGACATCCTCGCGACGCCATCACCGTTGTTGTCGTGTCTCTGCTTCGCGTGGATGTCAGCAAGGAACGAAGGCAGGAGAGAAGGTAGGAGAGAAGGCAAGAAGGCGGTTGGTTGCTTTGTATTGGTTGGCTGGTTGGCTGTTGAGTCATCAGCGAAGTGAATGGCACCGACTGAATTCAGTTTAATATTGTTTTGTGGTGTTGTTAGTACGATCGAAATTTAGCGAAACATGCCGACACTTTTCTCGCCAACAGAGCAAGCCAGCGCAGCCAAAGCAGCAGAGAAGTTGGTGAGTGTGTGGAGTGTGTGGAGTGCAGAGTGGTGCTGCTGAGCGTTGGACGAGCGAGTGAGGCAAGCAAGCGGAGCTTGGAAGGTGAAAGCGCCAAGGAGAGGTGAAAGCATGGAGGATTAAGCGCGGGTGCACGTTGGAGGTTCTTGTCGCTGGTGTGTTTTGGGAGTGTGGTAGCGGAGTCGCGGCTGCTTCAGTGAACAGATACGACGGCAAACACAAACACTGAGAAGCAGTGACATGACGTTTGTGCTGGGTTGGATGTTTGAGAGATGAAGTCTTCAAATCATCGATGCTCACTTGCATCGTCTTGTGCACCTGTGCTCATATGTGTATGTGTGTATATGTTTGTGTGTGTGTGTGTGTGATGTGTGTGTATGTGTGTATGTGTGTATGTGTGTGTCTCCCTCTTCCCCCCCCTCTCTCCCTCGTTCGTCCTTGGTGTTTGTTTGCCGATTCTGCAGGCGGAGGGGCTCGTACCATGGCGGACGATCCAAACGCATCCACGGAGAAGTTTCTGCTTCACTCCCTGGAGAAGATCTTGGCAGAGAAGGACGTGAAGAAGAGCGCAAACGCCCCACTCCGAGAAGCATGTCAACAGGCGCTAGGTGCGACTGGGCGTGTGTGGTGAAACATAGAGGAATACAGGGAGTGACTACTCAATGCTGCAACTCGGGAATTGCTCATCGATCAACGACACATACACACACATGCACACACTAACACACACACACATATGAACAAATATACATCCTCACACACACACCCACACACACACACCCACACACACACACAAAACCCACGTCCACACTCCTCGCACACCTCATCTACTTGCACGTAGACTCGCTCAAGAATGAGCTGAAGCACAAGGGCGCCAGCACCGCAAAGGTAACACATTTGTTGGGAGATGTTGGCGCTGCTTGCGCACAAGAACAGCTTGTGTTGGCACGTCCCTGCGGTGCTGCATTCGCGCACTCGAGCAATGCTCTCCACGTGCTAACGTCCACACTGCCCATGCTGCGCGGACACCAGGTGGACCCGAATCGGCCGCTGCCGCCGCCGGGCGCGAGCGGTATGCGCGTGTCGTCGGAAAAGTACTTCAAGCCGTTCAAGATGGCCTGTGAATCGCGCAGCCCCAAAGTGGTGCGTCCAGCAGGGGTTGGCCTGGCTTGCTCTGTGTGTATATTTGTGTCTGTGTGTGCATGTGTGTATGTGTGTGCATGTGTCTGTGTGTGTGTTTGTATGTTTGTGTGTGTTTGTCTGTGTGTGTATGTGTGTGTGTGTGTTTTGCTGCTTGCTTGGCTGGATCTCACTTGTCGCGTGTACCCTTGTGTGCATGTCTGTGGTTTGCATGCAGGTGCGCACTGCGCTCGACTCGCTGCAGAAGTTGATGGCATACGGCCACATTACAGGCACCATGTACGCAGAGGTAAGACGCATGCATATGAGAAGGGAAGACGCACACTGTCATTCAGTTGCAGCTTCAGGACCTGCTTGTCTTGTTTTGCGTGACGTTGTCAGTTGCCGTGTCGAGTTCATGTGCAGTTCTTGCCACCCATACACCATCAACACTGAAACCCCCCCCCCCTCAACGTCACGCGTTTGCTCGTGCAGTTGGAAGGGCTGCCGGATGCACAGCGCCTGGTGGACTCCCTCGTCGAGACCGTCTGGTGAGCAGTCTTGGCCACGTGGTGCGTGCGTGTGTGTGTGTGTGGGGGGGGGGGGTGTGTGTACGGCCCTACGTAACATCTTTAATTGTGTTTGTCACTCCTCTTTGTCGCACCCCTCTTACACCACAACCCATCCCTGCGTGTGCCCAGCAACTGCTTCACGAACGAAACGACGGATGAGGGCGTGCAGCTGCAGATCCTCAAGGCGCTCCTCACTGCCGTCACCTCAACAACATGCGTCGTCCACGAACGCACCCTCCTCCGCGTACGCCGCATGCCTTTCGTTTGTTTGTCTGTTGTCTGTTGTCTGTTGTGTGTGTATGTGTGTGTGGTGCATCACGAACTCTTTGTTCATTGCTCGCTGATACGGCTACCAGTGCTGGTACCCGCGATCGTGACTGACATCTAACACATCACCAACAACCTCCCCCAATCTTACAAACGCGAGCAGGCTGTGCGCACGTGCTACAACATCTACCTGACGAGTAAGAACCTGGTGAACCAGACGACGGCCAAGGCGACGCTTACGCAGATGATCAGCGTCATCTTCCAGCGCATGGAGAGCGTTGCCCAGGTCAGATGCACCGCTATCATGGTGGTCCTAGTGGTGGTGGTGGTTTCGGCATTGATGAATGTGGTCGGGATATGCGGTCCGCACACACACACACACACATGTTTGTGCTCGTCTAACATCGACGCTTGGCGACTCTGTGTGTGTGTATGTGCGCGTTCTCTGTGTTCAGCCGCAGGATCAGATTGAAGAGGAGGCGATGACAGAGGACGCGGCGCTCGAGGAAGAGCAACGCCAGCAGCAGCAGGAGGAGGAAGCGGAAGAGGAGGAAGCGGATGAGGATGAGGGCGGTGGCGATGGAGGGGAGACCGGCGGGCCCGTGCAGATTGCTGCCCAGCAGGAAGAGGACGACACGCAACACCAACAGCAACAGTCGTCTGATGATGAGCATGGTGATGATGGTAATGATGGCGGTGCAAGTGTGGTTCCACTTGAGACGTTTGCTGCCACTCTCGCTCGCTCGCTCCTCAGCTCCGCCATCGCAGACGTTACAGGGGTGAGCTGCTGCTGTTGCCCACGTGGTGTCATGTATGTGCCTATGTGTAACGTGTGCGTGTACTTGCTTGATGCATGCACCTCCCCACTGGCTTCCTCATCACCACCTCTCACCACTATCGTCACCACCATTCCCCTCCCTCATCGTCAGTCGCCCGCCGCCACGGCCGCCCCAACATCACCGGAGGTGCAGCAACAGCAACAACAGCAGCAACAGGAGATTGAGATGCGTGAGGAGGATCTCACGGTACGCACGCGCCCCTGTTGTGTTGTGTTGTATGTGTGTTGTGTGAACGCGTATGCGTGTGTGTTGTGCGTGTGTTGTCGTTTGTTTGTTGAGTCACTTCACTCCATTGCCCTTGTACGTTCCATCACACGACGTGCCTGACCGCGAACCATGCCACCTCCACCTCCACCTCCACCCCTCAGGATGAGCAATACGGGCACGTGTACCGCAAGGACGCATTTCTGGTGTTCCGGTCCATGTGCAAGCTGTCGATGAAAGATTTGGCCGACGAGGAGGCAGATCCGCGCTCCCACGAACTCCGCTCCAAGATTCTCAGCCTCGAGGTGAATGATGATGATGATGATGATGATGATGATGATGGTGGTGGTGGTGGTGATGGTGATGGTGGTCGTGATGGTGGTGGTGATACTGATGTGACTGTTCTTGGTTGGTGATTTGTTGCTCTGTTGTTGTTTTTCTTTGCTTGCTGATGTCGAGTGCTCCTTGGGGTTACGTCAGCTCATGCACACACCACACCACCCTCGCCTGCCCCCCCCCCGCCTCCCCCCCCCCAACCTCGCTGTGATCTGGTTTGTTGTGCGCAGTTGCAACTTGTGATTCTGCAGAACGCGGGCCCGGCCTTTTGCAACGACTCCCTCTTCATCGATGGCATCAAGCAGTGCGTTTGTGCGTGTGTGTATGTATGTATGTATGTATGTGTATGTATGTATGTATGTATGTATGTATGTATGTATGTATGTATGTATGTATGTATGTATGTATGTATG
>NW_004754913.1:1020673-1048173 GCF_000188695.1 Salpingoeca rosetta | reverse complement strand
CCCACGCACACGCACGCCATGGCGCCAGGTACTGTGAGTTGTACAAGGACAACGGCATCTTTGCCTCTGCTGACGCTGCATATGTGCTGGCATACTCCATCATCATGCTCACAACAGACCTCCACAGCTCAAAGGTCAGCAGCTACTCGCATGCGTGTGTTGCATTCTTATGCGCGTGCACATTGGCATGGTGATTGACATTAGCGGGTGTGTGGCTGCGTGCGTATGGCTTCGTGGCCCTGCCTGCCTGCCTGCCTGGTTGTTCCGCATCCCATTGACGCCATCAATCTCACATGTTTAACCCTCCCCCTCCCCTAACCTCTCCAACCCCGCCTGCAGGTGAAGCGCAAGATGACCAAAGAGGACTTTATCAAGATGACGCGCGGCATCAACGAGAACCGCGACCTTCCGCGCGACTTTGTCACGTCCATCTACGACGACATTGCCAAGCAGGAGATTCGGCTCAAGGGCGGCACTGCAGCCCCGCGCCCCGCCGTCGAGCAGCTCACAAACGCCCGAACACGACAAGCCCTCTACCACGAGGAACGCAGGGTACGCCATTGTGTGTGTGTGTGTGTGTGTGTGTGTGTGTGGTGCTGTGTACGTGTGTGTGTGTGGTGCTGTGTACGTGTGTAGTGCTGTGTTGTGTTGCTGAGTGAAGTAGTGTAACGCATTGGAATGCAGTTTGATGTCGGACGTCACCTCCTCTGGTGCCTTTGCTGACACCACCGCTTGCTCTCTTCCCCTTCCTCCAACTTTCTTGGTCTGTAGAACATTGAGGCGAGCGCCGAGGCGGCGATGACCCGCGCCGGCACCGGGAAATCGTCCAAGCGGTTCCTCCGCGCGACGCACGTCGAGCACGTCCGCCCCATGTTCAAGGTACAGCATGGGTGGACGCCACCTCCTCCCACTCGCTCACAAGTATGCACGTACACGCACACGCTCACCCACTCACTCACACTCACTCACTCACACTCACTCACTCACCCACTCCCTCACTCACACTCACTCACTCACCCACCCACTCCCTCACTCACACACACACACTCACTCACTCACTCACTCACTCGCTCGCTCACCCAACACACAGGTTGTGTGGACGTCGCTGATGGCTGCGTTTACCATCCCGCTCAACTCCACCAACGACCAGCACGTGGTGGATCTGTGTCTGGAGGGCCTGCGCCTGTGTATCCACATTGCCTGCATCTTCAGCATGGATCTTGAGCGCGGCGCGTTTGTGCCTGCGCTGGCCAAGTTCACCAACCTGTCGTCCCCACACGAGATCAAGGGGAAGAACGTCGACGCCATCCGCTGCCTCCTCGGTGAGTTGTGACGCTCTCGTGAACGTTCTTGCTCTGTTGCATGTGTGTGAGACAGTGTGTGTGTGTGTGTGTGTGTGTGTGTGTGTGTGTGTGTGTGTGTGCGGGAGTATGTACGTGTGTGTGAGAAAGAGAGAGAGAGAAAGTGTGTGTGTGTGTGCGATTTTGCGTGAGTGTTGTACCACCCCTCATCACCACAACTGCAACAACCACCTCCACTCATCACGATTCCTTTGCGTGTGATTGCCAGATGTGGCTGCAAAGGAGGGCGATTTCCTGCAGGATTCGTGGAAGGACATTCTCGCCTGCATCAGCCAGCTTGAACTCGTCCAAATCGGTAAGTTGCGTTGTTGCAGCGGTCAACACACGCGCGCACACACACACACAACGTGTGTTTGTACGTCTCACTCGCCCTCACACATCCACATCCACATCCACACACACACACGCACATTGTCTTTCTCTGACACATTCTCCCCTCCGCTCACCACGAATGATACCACGTTCATTTGCGTGCAGTTGGCGCTGGGAAGCGGGCGCGTAACGCAGAGGCCATTTCGCAGACGGCGTCGCAGGACATTGTGGTGGCCACGGATCGCATCTTCATGCTGTCGCGAAACCTCAACGGCACGGCCGTGGTCGACTTTGTGCGCGCGCTGTGCGAAGTGTCCATGTACGAGCTCACACACTACAACCCGCCCCGCAAGTACACCCTCACAAAGACGGTGCGTGCATTGCGGAAGCGACAGCGTGTGGAAGGAGAGGGAAATTGGTGTTTGTTCGCATGTGGTTCTGGCTGTGCGTCTGTGCTATCGTCTGTGCACTCGCTTGTTCCCGCTTCTTTACGTTTGCACAGCTCTGCAGCATGCAACCACACTTCTTATTATCACCCCTTCCTCTTTCTTTCGACGTCATTCACACACACACACACACACACACACACACACACACACACACACACACACACACACACACACACACACACACACACACACACACACACACACACACACACACCACTGCCGCCGCCGCCTCACTTGATGACATCAGGTTGAGATTGCGTACTACAACATGGAGCGCGTGCGCATCCAGTGGGCGCACATCTGGGCGGTGATGGGCGAGCACTTCAACCGCGTTGGGTGCATGCAGAACCAAGACGTCGCCTTCTTTGCCGTGGACAACCTGCGTCAGCTCTCCATCAAGTTCTTGGAGAAGGGCGAGTTGGCAAACTACAGCTTCCAGAAGGACTTCCTCCGCCCCTTTGAGTACATTATGCAACACAACAAGGCCGTCGCCATCAGGTGCGCACCGATTCGCGTTCATGCTTGATTTGCGTGTGTATGTGTCTGTTTGTGTGTTTGCGTGTCTTTGTTTTTGTGTGTTTGTGTCTTCCTGTGTCTTCACACAACACACACTCTCACACACACACTCTCTCACACACACACTCTCTCACATACGCACTCGTATACACCCCCCCCCCACACACACACTCTCTCTCTCACATACGCACGCACTCGTATACACTTCCCCCCCCCCCCACACACACACACTTCCACGCGACCTCTCCGTCAGGGACATGGTTGTGCGGTGCGTTGCGCAGATGGTGCAGTCCAAGGCCAACAACATCCGCTCCGGGTGGAAGAACATCTTCTTTGTGTTCTCGCTCGCCGCCGCTGACACGGACCGCAACATTGTCACGATGGCGTTCACCACCACCAAGCACATCTTTGACCAGTACTTCTCCAAGAGGAACGACCACCGCGCGTCGCTCATTGCTGCGTCGTTCATGGACGCCGTGAACTGCCTGACGGAGTTTGCGTGCAACACGCACTTCCCCGAGCTGAGCATGGAGGCCATTCGACAGCTGCGCGTGTGTGCGACGACGGTGGCGGACGCGCCCGACCTGTTTGTCAACCCGCTGGAGGAGGACAAGGGCGAGCCGAAGATCTGGGTGAAAGGGTGGTTCCCTGTGCTGTTTGGCCTCTCGCGCATCATCACGCGCTGCAAGATGGACGTGCGTACGCGTGCGCTCACGGTCATGTTTGAGGTGATGAAGACGTACGGTGAGACGTTTCTGTCGCAGTGGTGGACGGACCTGTTCCGCGTGGTGTTCCGCATCTTCGACAGCAAGAAGCTGCAGGACATGACATCTCAGCAGGAGCGGATCGAGTGGATGTCCACCACGTGCACGCACGCGCTGCGCTCCATCATCGACGTTGTGTCGCAGTTTTTCAAAACGCTGGAGGATTGTGTCATTGACGACCTGTTTACCCTCATCACCTGGTGCATTATGCAAGAGAACGAGCAGCTGGCACGCGCTGGCACGGAATGCCTGCACATTCTCGTGATGAACAACGGTGCAGACTTTGAGGACACGACGTGGGAGCTTGCTGTGCGCACCATCAGCAACCTGTTTGACCAGACGGCGCCGAAGGAGCTGTACGAGTTTGCTGCGTCTCCACAGCAGCAACTACAGCAACAGCAGCAGCTGGGCGCTGGTGTGGTTGAGGATGCACACGACAGCGGAGACCTGAGTGGGGCTGACAAGGCATCGGTCAACGGCGCCAACGGGACCGCTGTTGCTGTTGCTGCTACTACTGCTGCTACTACTGCTGCTGTGAGCTCTGCGGTTGCTGGTGAGACGGGTGATTCTGGCACGGGGAGCACAGACGCAGGAGCAGCCGCAGCGAACACAGCGGAAACGGATGGCGGGGATGGCGCGACGGCAAAGGCGCAACACCAGCGTGCTGAAGCAACAGAGCAGAAGGGCGCAGAGGAGGAACGGGAAGAGAAGGAAGCCGTTGCTGTTGCCGACACGCCATCTTCAAAGGAAAGCAAGAAGGCCACGCCAACAAAGGCCTCGCCAAGCAAACCATCGCCCAAACAGCAGCAGCAGCAGCAGCAGCAGCAGCAGGGGCGGCCGCGAATGACGAGCAAGGAGCAGCGGAGCAGAGAAAAGGCGCACCAGCAGCAGCTGTTCAATGCCATTGTCATCAAGAGCGTGGTGCAGCTCGAGCTGATCCAGACGGTGGAGTGGATTGTGCTGTCCTCCACAAAGCCGTCGTCACAAGTGGTGCACAACCGTACACTCAAGGACGTCCCGCTGACGCCGAGCAAGCACCAGACAGACCTGACCAGCGCGCGTGTGGCGGCGCAGCAGCTTGCGCTGAGCCAGCCGCTGGACGAGGCGGGGGAGATGTTTGAACGGCTCACGTCGCCGCGGCTGCTGGTGCTGCTGGACTGCCTGCTGCGGTCACACGAATTTGCGCGCAAGTTCAACCTGAACATGGAGCTGCGCACGCGGCTGTGGAAGGCCGGGTTTATGAAGAACAGGTCCAAGCCAAACTTGCTCAAGCAGGAGACCACGGCGCTGGCGTGTGCGCTGCGCATTCTCTTCCGCATCTACGAGGCGAAGAACCGTGCGGACGTGCATGGTGATGTGGAGCAACGACTGCTGGCCACGTGCACGTCCACCTTCGACCACTTCCTCACCGCCATCACCAAGGACACGCGGGAGGTGTGGACGCCGCTCATGTGTCTGCTCATTCGGGAGCTGCTTGCGCTTCCGGACGCCAAGTTTGCTGTGCATGGCGCTGCGCATTACGACGCGTTGACGGAGTGCATCACGCTCGCGTTTGACTCGCCGCTTGGCAACCTCGGCTTCTTGCTCGGCTCGTTCTTCCAGCGCACGCGCAACTTCCAGTTTAACGCGCCTGCGTGAGGCGTGAGCACGTGTGTGTCTGTGTGTGTGTGTCTGTGTGTGTCTATGTGTCTCTGTGTGGATGTGGGTGTGTGGGTGTGGGTGTGGGTGTTGAAGTGCGGTGAGTGTGACAGATGCTGTGTGCGTGTTCAGTTGGTAGCTACTCATCTCGTGTCGTGTTGTTGTTCTTGTGATGATTCTTGGTTGTGATGTGTCGTTTCTCGCTCCTCTTTGTGTTTGGTTTTTTGTCTCCCATCTTTGTTCTCGCGTGTTTGCTAACGTGTAGATAGTGGGCGGTTTGTACGGTTGGTCAACCACACACACGCACGCACGCACGCACTTGCATACACACGGGACAAGGGTGGCAAATAGACAACAAGAAGGAAAGACGTGGCAAAGGTGCTTGGTGGTGATGATGCTGATGATGATGCTGCTGCTGATGATGATGATGATGATGCTGGCCATGGCAGCGAGGGCAGACCGGGATAATGACAAAACAGAGGCGAGGGAGAGGGAGTGATTGGGAAGGGTGGTCATCACCACGTGTGCATGCAAGCACGCCTAAGGGGAAGGAGGCCGAGAAGCGAAGCAGAGGAAGAGGGGCGCACACATGCAAGGACATATCTTTCATTTCAGCTAAGGGACCACACAAACAGAGAATACAAATACGCAGGGCCATTCAGGTGTGTGTGTGTGTGTGTTTTTGGGGGGAGGTGGGATGCTGAGACGATGAAGCACAGGCTGTGCATCCATGATCACGCGAAGCGACCAATGCGACAGCTTCAACGTTCATCATCATCAGCAGCAACAGTGGCAGCATCCCCCACGGACACCACAGACATCAACAGCAGCACAAAACACCATCATGAGCGCTACCACGAACAGCAGCAGCACCAGCAGTGATGATGCCAATCATCTCTTGACGGCGACAACGACGGTGCTCTCGCGGCCGTCGAGGGAAATGCCGAGAATGTCGCTCTCGTCATCAACGGGCTCGTACCCGGCGCGCACAATCTCAAACCCAGCGCGCTCAACAGCCGCGCGCAGTACATCCGCATCCATCACCTGGTAGCGGCGCACGTGCAGGTAGTCTGGAAACATGTGCCGTTGAAGACTTTCCGGAATGGGAAGGTAGCCCGGAAAGTGGTGCCCGAGGAATTTGCGCAATGCATAGACGTAATAAAACGCGCCCAGGCCGCGCATGAACGGGGAGTCGACCTGGATGTGGAGGAAACTCTCCGACGCCATGACGCGGTGAAGACTCTTCAACGTGCGGGTGAGGGCGGTTGGGGAGAGGAAGTGAAACACATTGGCGGCGAGCACGTGCGACACGCTGCCGCTCCTCAGCTCAGCGAGCGTCTCCGGCACCCCGCCCTCAATGCAGCGAAGGCGCGCCTTGGGGATGTTGCGGTGCTGTGCTGCTGTCTGCACGCTGGCGAGGTGGTTTGGCTCCAGATCAATGGCAATGACACGCGCGCCCTTCTCAAGCGCACCGAGCGTCGCTACACCATATGCACACCCAATCTGGCCACAGGGGTGGAAGGGGGAAGAAAAGAGGGGGTGGAGGGGGGTTGAGGGGTGATTGGTGAGGGCAGTGTGTATGTGTGTGCGTGTTGACATGTGTGTGCATGTGTGTGCATGTGTGTGTGTGTTTGCATGTGTGTGTGTGCATGTGTGTGTGTGATGAAAGCATGATGAGGTGGGCAGCGGCATAGCTACGCCAGGCAAGGGTTGTTGTAATGCAGCACAAGAACCGCAAAGGAACACACATGCCACTGCCAATGCTAAGCAAGCAAACAAGCAATCAAGCGAGCAACCAAGCAAGATAGCAACGTACATCCATCATGGGCTGCTGTGGATTCGATTCGGCGCGGGCAATCCACGTGTGCATGAATGCAGATGGCTCGTTCGACATCATGCCGCAGCGATTGCTCGTGACCGTATAGTTCTGGCGAAGTGGGGGGGGGGGAGACATGGTGGTGGTGGTGGTGGTGGTGGATGTGCACATCGTCAGCATGTATGCATACATGGATGGATGGATGGATGGATGGGGATAGACGGATCGCGGAAGCACACACTCACACTCGCACATGTGCACCAACGTGCACCAACGTGCATGTACGGGCGCTTGCAAGCACGCATGCAGTACCGAGTGCGGGGTTTCGGGCTGTGGTGCGGGCGTCGGGTGTGAAGGGGAGGCGGCATCTGGTGGGAGGTCGTGCGGATGTGCGGCAATCATCTCATCGAGAACAGCGGCAATGCGCTTGCACGCGTCCGAGTTCTCAATCTGCACCCAGAAGAGCTTGTCGGCCGTGGAGAAGCTGAACTTGTCTGGGGTTGCACACTCAATCATGATGGCCCCGTCCACGCACTCCGGCACAGAGTCGAGCAGCGACTGTGGGATGCCGGCCTCTGCCAGGTAGCGAAGGCAGTCTTGGTGCGTGAGCGTCTCAAATACGCTCGGGGTCATGTGCACGATGCGCCGCCTTGAATCTGCGTCGCGTGGGTGGTGCTGTGGGCGGCTGTTCTGGTCCGACGCTGCCTCGCGTCTTCCCAGCCCAGTCGACTGGGGCAAGTGTGTGTGCGCGCGTTTGGGAGAGAGGAGGGTGTGAATGAAAGGTTGTGCGTGTGGTGTGTGTGTGCGTGCGTGTGTGTGTGCGTGTGGTGTGTGTGTGTGTGTTTTGGGTTCATGCGTGAGGTAAGAAAAAGTGCGCGCACACATAAACGAACGAAAGCGGCAAACACACACACACACGCACGCACGCATTCACGTAGATACACACACGTACATACATGTATATACACACAACCGCACAGGCGCACCTGGAACATGATCTTGGCCATGATGATGCCGGCTGCAAAAGCAGCGGCACCGGTGGTCGTGATGACCTGCACGGTGAACAACAACGACGCACAGAACGAACGCAGCAGCATGGCGCGCCAGAAGCATATGACGGATTTGTGTGTGTGTGTGTGTGTGTGTGTGTGTGTGTGTGTGTGTGTGTGTGTGTGTGTGTGTGTGTGTGTGTGTGCGGGCGTCAGAGCGTGAGAGAGTGAGAGGCGCGGGAGGATGTGTGCAAATGGGTTGAGTTGGACAGACAGGGAGTGATTGTTCATGCACGCATGGCCATGCTTGTTCATCATGGTGCTGATGAATTGCCAAACACAAACAGACAGAAGCAACACGTGAATTGTGGGATGCGACAAGTGATTCGTGTTGGTCCCTTGTCGGATAATGTGTGTGATGCGTGATGTGTGTGTGGCATGTGTGTTCACGCCTTGTTGTGGCTTCAAGGTAACCAACCCAGAGGAAGCTTCGACTGCTTGGCATCCGAGACGACGTGGTGGAGGGGTTGAGGGGGACAGGAAGCGGTGGGTGGAAAGTTGTGTGTCGCGTTGGCGTTGTGGTGGCACGAAAGAAGCAGCACAGCAGCAGCAGAGCAGCGTGGAAAATGAATACACGACACCACAAATTGATCGAGAAGAAGGCCTTGGAAGAGGAAGGACGACGACGATGAACGATGATGGACACTGCGACGCTGAACACGGTGTTTGGTGCTGTGGTCGCCTTTGGCGGCCTCATGGGCTACCTCAAGAAGAAGTCCCTTCCATCCCTGTCAGTCAATTGACGCGCGCGCACCCGCGCGTGAGTGAGTGAGTGTGTGTGTGTGTGTGTGTGTGTGTGTGTGTGTGTGTGTGTGTGTGTGTGTGTGTGTGTTGAGGGTGGGACAAATGCACGCACTGTGTGCACAGTTTGACATTGGTGACAGCACACTCGCAAGCGAACTCACACACTCGCAAGCGAACTCACACACTCACAAGCTAACTCACACACCCACAAGCGAACTCACACACCCACAAGCGAACTCACACACTCACACACTCACATGCGCATGTTTCCGTTCAAAGGATCGCTGGTGGTGGCAGTGGCCTCGCTTATGCCGTGACTGGGTAAGATAGCTATGGTTGTTATGTGTGTGTGTTGATGGAAGCTGTTGTAACTGTCTGCAAAGCGATGTCACATGCACTGTCGCAAATAGGTTGAACGCACTCACACACAAACGCACGCGCACACACACACACACGCACTCACTCACACACAAACGCACACACGCACTCATAAACACTCACTCACACGCACACACACACACGCACACATGTTTGATGTGAACGCAGCTACTTGATTCGGTCCGGCAATGAGAGCGCTGGCATCAACACTGCGATTCTGCTCTCCCTCGTGCTCGCCATCGTGATGGGTCGCAGGTCGGTGTACCGTGCGTGCTGTAGCTGGTGCTAAACTAAAAAAGCAACAGTCGCCACCAACCCTGCTCTGCTGCCTACGTTTCTATTCTTCACGCAATACACCCTCCTCGCTGCTTCTCACCGCTCATCGCTTCTCATCTCGCCCGCGTTCTCCATTCTCTAGGGCCGCCAAGGCAAAGAAGTTCATGCCTGCCGGCCTTGTTGCCGCCATTGCCTCTGCAGCTCTGCTTGTCAATGGCAAGCGCGCCTTGGAAATGTAAACGCCGTGTGTGTGTGTGTGTGCGTGTGTGTGTGTGTGTGTGTGTGTGTGTGTTCATGTGTGTTCATGTGTGTGTTCATGTGTGTTCATGTGTGTGTTTGTGTCTGCGTACCTGTGTGTGTGTGTGTGTGTGTGTGTTTACCCGACTTTGTCCTGCGAGTAACTCCTCCCACCCCCTGCAACCCTCCAATCTCTGTCAGCCTGTCCGTCTTTCTGCGTTGAGTCTCTTCAACCATCGTATGTCAGTCAATCTTTACGAAGTCTGCGACAACCTTCTAAAATCCAACGACGACGCACGCTCGCTGAACCACAAATGTCAAGGTCGAACCTCCCATCAGGGCCACAACCCAACGTTCATGTACACACAAAGAAAGGAAGGAAGCCAGCAGCTAGCCACCTGCACCTATGCACATGTCCATGCCTTCCTCACCCCCTTGCTAACGCCTCCCTCACGTCTTTGTGAAGTGGGGGTTGATGTCCTCCTCTGCTTCGTCTGCGCCGCCGATAAACGACCTGTTCCGATGCCGCTGCTCCGGCCCAACACCAGCACCGCCATCAGCCACTCCCGCACCATCGCCACCGCCATCCGCATCCTCCACGACAATCTCGTGTGGGAGGCGCGTGAGCATGGCACAGTACAGGTTGTCTGTGCGCAGCCGCTGGGCAGGGTCGGTTGCCGACGCGTCCTTGAGCTTTGCAATGAACTGGCGGGTGGCAGCTGCCATGTCGTCGTCGTCGCGTGAGAGCATCTCCTTCAGGTGCCGCAGCATGGGCAGCACCTCCACGGGGGACACGGCCCGCTGGGCGTCGCAGTCAAACACCTGCACCCGCTCGTCGCTCAGCAGCTCGTGGAAGGCGTGCACAGCGGAGATGCCCTGGATCAGGCCCTTCCCAGGCACCACATCCCCCATGCTCGGGCACAGCTCCCCGCGGCCCAGCCGCTCGCCGTACCATGCGTTCCGCCCCTTGAGCAGCGTCACGTATGTGTCTGCGAGGAGTGGTCCTTGAAGGTCGTCTGGCCGTTCTGACAGCAGGCGCGTGATGAACACCATCTCTGCTGCGGCGTTGCTGAAGTACACGGCCTTGCTTGTGGCGCTGTTGTTGGTGGCTGCCGTGGTGATGCCCATGCCGATTGCATACACGTTCTTCAGGCCGCCCATCACCTCGTGCGTGATCACATCGGGGCTTGTCCACACCACAAAATTGTCGTTCCGGATAAAGTCTGCCAGAGCCGTTCGCACCGCCCGCACACCGCCGCAGATGCGCGCGTTTGCGTACTCCCCGCGCCAAATCTCAGCAGCAATGTTCGGGCCGCCTGTGTGCGTCAGATGTGGTGGGGGGGGGGGGGAGGGGAAGGGGTGTGGTAAGGAGGGGGGGGGAGTTGAGTGTGTGTGTTTGATTGGATGGGGGGGTGTCAGGACGCACCAAAACACAGCAGTGGTCAAGGGATACATCCCGCACACACAAACACGCACACACACACACACACACACACACACACACACACACACACACACAAACACGCACACATACACACACACACACACAAGCGCGCGCGCCTGACCGAGGTAGAAGCAGCGGTCCATGGGCACGCCGCCAGCCTCGTGGATGATGCGGGTTGGCGTGATGATGTGCGGATGGGGCTCCAGCCGCGTCTCCACACCCTTGGATAAGGATATGACAAAGGGCATGGGGTTGTCCCTGTTGCGTGTCTGCTTCAGGATGCGCCCCACTTTCTCAAACACCGCGCGCGTCTCTGTTGATGGCAGCCCGTTCACAATCACATCCGCGTCGTACACGGCCTCCTCCAGCTCTGTTGTCACCTGTGAAGGAAGGGTTGGAAAAGGGGGAAAGTGTTCATGGAACGTGTGGTGAATGTCACAGTCGAGTATTGGCCGCACTTGCACGATTCTACTCGATGTACACGCGAGTCTGCGCGCAGACGCGCACACAGGCGTACACAAACAGACAGAATACGTGCCCCAGTCGCACTCATGCACACGCACGCACGCACGCACATACACACACGTACACACACGTGCACAAACTCACACAATCACACGTGCGCACCTTCAAGGGGCAAAGAGGGCAGTCTGGGAGGTTGAGGCAAAAGCCGTCGCGGAGCATCTCGCAGGCTGTGAGGGTGCGGTCGCCAAGCCGAGCGGAGACGTACTTGAGGTACACGCTGCTGTTGCGCAGGCGCCGCAACACAGCCTCGTCTGCGTTGACGACATCCATCACGTGCGTCACCACCTCCTTGCTCACTGTGCGGCCGCCACGGCGCCAGATGGTAATGTCCACCAGGTCTGGCGCCTGCCCGTACATCTCCTGCAGCATGGCCATGAACACGGCGCCCCAAGCGCCTGCGCCCAAGCCCACGATGCGCAGGGGCCGGCTGCCGCTGGCCACGGACGCAAGCCGGCCAACCGCGTTGCGGGCACCATTGTTGTTGAGCCCAAGCGCGTCGCACAGCGCCTGCACGCGTTCCCGAATCACACCCAGCGGTAACCGCCGTCCATGACACCCATCATCGTCCATGGTGGTCTGCTGTTTATGGTTGTGTGTGTGTGTGTGTGTGTGTGTGTGTGTGTGTGTATGTGTGTGTGTGTGTGTGTGTGCAGGTGTGTGTGCAGGTGTGTGTGCAGGTGTGTGTGCTGTGATGTGAGCTTGATCAAGGTACGAAAGAATATTTGCTCTCCTGTCCACAATCTTCACAACTTGCAAACAGAAGAAGGACAACAACAAAAGATGGCAACAACCGCCCTGCACGTCGTTGAAGTGGGTGGTCGGTGGTAGACGGCGGAGCGACAGTGTCCCCTGCTTCCTTCTTCTTGGCACTGCTTGCTTGCGTTGCTTGCTTGCATCCTCTCACTCCTCCAGCTCTGCCTTGCCGCTTTCTCTTGCCTCGAGTGGCACTGCTAAGCACTTACGCTTTGACGGTCCTGTGCTGATCAACAGCTGTGCTCTTCTGCTCTCGTGCTACCACCTGCTGCAGAACTTGCGAGGGCAGCCGGTCGTGGGCTGCACGGATGTGCTGGTGACCTGGGATCGGCCGAGCGCATCCACATCTTCCCACATTTACCGCCTGTACCGGCGCCCAAAGGCTGACGACGCCCATTGGACAAAGGTCGCCGAGGGAAAGGACGTCACAGAGGCAAGGGCAGGCCAGCTCAAGCCATACACGCTGTACGAGGTGCGACAAGAGACCACAAGGATGGACGGATTGAGTTGAGGGCAACCACACCTTGGCTCGAGTTGAGGGGCCATGTAGTGTTGCTGGTGTGCTTGCTCTCTGCTGGTATTAGCCACGCACGTTGCCTGCAGGCAAGCTGCTTTTGACTTTTGTTTTTCTCCAAATGCGCTACCTGCCATGTGCTCCAGTTTTGCGTTCAGACCATCGGCCTTGTCACCGGCGACGGGCCAAAGTCCGCGCCCATCACCGTGCGCACGCCCCCAGGTTGGAGGAGGGGGTGAAGTTGCCTTGGGCTGTTGTATCTCGGCATGGTGCTTGTGTTGCTTGAGAGGCTGATGCTGCCTTGTTCGAAAAAACTTCTTATGCATTCCCACATAGCAAGGAGATGACTTTTGCCACTGACAAGGTTCACTGACTGCACTCACGATTTGTGTGCGGGCTGACTCCTGCCCTTGCGCTTGCTTGCTTAGCTGCCCCTGGAGACAGCCCGCAGAACTTCCGCGTGACTGCGCGGACCACAGATACGATCACCGTTGCCTGGGAGCCGCCAAAACAGCCACATGGACCCCTCACATCCTTCCAGTGCGTTGGGAATGTATGTGTGTGTGTGTGTGTGTGTGTGCGTGTGTGTGTGTGTGTGTGTGTATGTGTGTGCATGTGGTGTGTGTGTTTTTGAGTGTGTGTGTGTGAGAGAGAGTGAATTGTATGGGACTCTGTGCAGTGCGACAAGCCGCTTCTTCCAGCCGTCTAGCGCTCAACACGTGTTATCCCTTCTGTTCTGTTCTGTTTGCACTGCACTGCAGTCTCTTCTATGATGATCCATCACGAGCAGACTATGTGGAAGTGAGCCTGCCCGCCACAGCAACTACCTACACGGCACGGCACCTGTTCTCAGGCCGCCCGTACCGCTTCCAAAGTCAGTCAACCCTGCTGTACTGGTGCCCTTCTATATGACGACCGCGTACACCTGTTGCACACCGTGCGGACCTGCGAATATCGCACGACGGTTGACACACACACACACACACGCACACATACACACGCACACACACACACACTCACTCGCTCACTCACTCACTCACTCACTCACACACACACACTCTCACTCACTCACTTTCTCTCTCTGTCTCTCTCTGTCTGTCACTCACACACACACACTCTCTCACACACACTCTCTCACAAACACACTCACTCTCTCACAAACACACACGCACGCGCACACACGCAGTCTTTGCTAGCACGGGCGCAGGGGAAGGCCCCCACACGCCTATCCTCGTCACGGAGACGGCACAGTCGCTCACAGAGCGCGTGGCAACCGCGCACCGCGCCACATCCTCCCAATCGTCCTCGTCAACATCAACCGTGCCGGTGAGTCCTATGTGTTGTGGTGTGGTGTGTGAGAGAAGGGGGATCTTGTTGGTGAGTTTGTTTCTGACTGTGTTTGTGTGTCTGCCTGCCTGTCTGCCTGCCTGTGTTCGGTGCACACATCATATACGTGACACAACATGTTGTTCGGGGCTCTCACGAACACTTTCACTTTTGTTGCTGCAACAAGGGGTCCATCTCGGGGAGAGAGCAAGTGACATCGCGAGTGCAGTTTGTGGAGGAAGCAAAGCCCACGCCAATCACCCGTGGATCGCTCACCGCGATGATCCCAGCAGGCCCTCGCACGTCGACGCGCGCACAAGATGGTGCGCTGTGTACGCCAGCATGCTAGCTTGCAAGTGCAGTGTGCGCCCTGTTGTTGTCTTGGGTGCTGTACACTGCTTCTACACCCTATAACCATCTTTTTCCAGCGCTTTGCTGGTGTACCGTTGTGTGGATTTGTGCTGACGCTATCATCCTTGTGCTTGCATGCAGTGGCGGGCCAGTTGGGTCGAACAACACTGAGTGAGGAAGCAGAGACAGTGGCCACTGGCAATGACACGGCGCTCCCCGGCGAGACGACGGCCAATCGCAGCGAAGACACACGCGCAGGAACACCACCACAAGATGATGCGTCAAAGCAAGATGCCGGAACAGGTTCGTGTATATTTCCTGTGGTTTCGTGGAGGCCTTTGTGAACCACTGCGCGAGCACATGCACGCTCGCTCTCACACGCTTGCGTTGTCGTTACTCGCGATCCCAGGCTCCCGTCGCAAGCCCGGCTTTACGCTCATGGCACCTCGATCAACCTCCGATGTGCGTGTGTGTGTGTGTTGTGTACGGGTGTGTGCTTGTGTGTGTGTGCGTGTGTGTGTGCGTGTGTATGTTTGTGTGCGTGTGTGTGTGTTGTATGTGTGTGTATGTGTATGTTTGTGTGTTTGTTGTTGTTGTGTGTGTGTGTGTGTATGTGTACACCCGCATCTACATTCGCACGTGTGATCCTTTTGCGATTCCAACATTTATCAAATCTGCTTTGCACAGCAACCGAGCGTACTGCAGCGTTGGCAACATGGTCAAGACAAAGACTCGGGGCAAGGTGGCCAAGCATCCGCCCGCCAGAAGGTTTGGGACATGACTCTGATGCCCCACCCTGCTCTTTCTTCTTGCCGTGCCAGCGAATTCAACTGCCATGCCTGCGCGCTCACCATTGGCGCTTGGCGTGCTGCATGTGTGGCCTGTCCCTTGTACTGCAGCCAACGCGGGTGGAGGTGCTGACTGGAAATCAGGTGTCACGCGGTGCGTTTGTGCGACAAGACACCGGCACGCCAATGGAAGCAGGTACAGGTTGCATGTTGTGTGTGTGTGTGTGTGAACATGAAACATGTGCTCGTGCTTTGCTGCGCAGCCCATTCTCGCACAGCGCGTTGAACTCCACTCCCACGCCTTGCCTGTTGTGTGTTCCACTCACTGCTCATCGTCGCAGATGAGGTGCTGAGGTCCATCCGCAGCACCACGGGCACGATTCGAGGCAAGCGGCATGGCGTGCGCGCCAAGTTGGAGGTCCTCACGCACCGCGGCGTCGCACTTCAGGACGACGAGCTCTCACGCATCTACGAGGTGTGTGGTGTATGTGCATGTGTGTGTGCGCGCGTGTATGTGTATGTGTATGTGTATGTGTATGTGTATGTGTGTGTGTGTGTGTGGCTGTCATAGTGTCATGATGACGGTCTTCTTCCTTCTTCTTTTTCTTCCGCTCTCTCTGCTGGCATCACCTCAGTGTGTGGCGTAGTGTTCCCCTCTCTCCGTTGACCCTCGCTGACGCTCGATGTCAACGACAGGAGGAGCGGGATGGCAGCATTGTCGTGTACATCTCGGGGGTACAGGCTGTGCGAGAAACTTTCCAGCGATGTGAAGACATCAAGAAGGTTGTGTGTGGTGTGCGGTGTGTTTGGAACAAGGGGGACTGTATTTGAGGTGTTGTGCGTGTTCTGGGAATGAGTCGCAAGTGCCTCACAACAGCGCAATGTGCATCTCTGCTCGATGTTCTGACTGGCGACAGCTGCTGTACAACCTGCGGCTCAAGGTCGTGTACAAGGACATCTCCCTCGATGCTGGTGTAAGTTTCCACCTTGGGGAAGGGAGGGAGTGTGCTGGGTGAACACATTTTGTATGAGCCGTTGCCAGCCTCAGGTGTGTCTTGATTGACACCCTGTTCTCGCCATGCGTGTGTGCAGTATGCAAGCGAGCTGAAGAAGCGATGTGGAGCCGGCGCAACCGTGCCGCAAGTGTTTGTCAACGGCATCCACTTTGGGGTAAGTGCATTTGGAGGAGGAGGGGGAGGAGAAACGTGTGTGAATGTGTGTGTGTGTGTGTGTGTGCGTGCGTGTGCGTCTGTTCTGTGACAGTTGTTCGCCTGACACGCACACGGCTTGCCTGCAAGCAAGCAAGCAAGGAAGGAAGGAAGGAAGGAAGTTATCTGCTGCTGCATGCTTTCTTTCACACACACACACACACACACACTCACTCACTCACTCACTTGCACACACTCTCTCACTTACACACTCACTCACTCACTCACACACACACACTCTCTCACACACACACACACACTCTCTCTCACACACTCACACACACTCTCTCACTTACACACACACGCACACTGTGTGCAGGACTACAAACGGGTGATGGAGATGAACGAAGCCGGAGAGCTGCAGCCGACATTGCAGGGATTCGAGGTGAGCGTGTTTGCTTTGGCTCTCTGACACGCGTGTATGTGTGAGCTGAAAAGCATGTACTCTATGTGTCTGTTTGAATATCTCTTCGTTCATTGCCTGCTCTTCCTCTCGCGCCAAACACAGCAAGAGAAACCGGTCGAGGAGTGCTCCGCGTGCGGTGGACGTGGCTTCATCAACTGTACTTGGTGCCAAGGTGAGCAGTGTGCGTGCGTGTGTGCGTGCGTGTGTGTGTGTGTGTGTGCGTGCGTGCGTGTGTGTGTGACTTGGAACTGTACACGGAACAGCACAGAAGAAACAAAGCTTTTTTTTTTGTATCTGTTTGAATGACGCTTCGTTCATGACTCTTGGTTCACCGTTGTTCTTCCACCGCCACAACCACCATTTGTGGGGCCCGCACTGCTTGCTCCTACCGTTGCTTGCAGGCTCCAAGAAGAGCATCGCCCACCCATTCGATCACAGCGGATCACAGAACAAGGCGCTCCGCTGTACCGTCTGCAACGAAATTGGCCTCATTCGATGCCCAAGGTGCTAGCTCGCAATGTGGTGTGCGTGTTTGTTTGGAGAATGGGAGGGAATTGCCAAGGGAAGCTGAAGATGTTCGCATTGCTTGCTGGTGCGGTTTTGGCGTGGTGGTGTGTGTAATGTGCGGGTGTCCACTGAAGCAGTCATGGGAATGGCAGAGACCTTGTGTAACATAAACGATCTCAAAAGAAGCAACCATGCAAGGTAGAACGAGGAGCAAAGGGGGGGGGGGGTGAGGAAAAAAGAAAGGAAACGTGTCAACGAAAGCAGGGCGAAGGAAATGAAAGGAAAACAAGAGGAGAGTGGATGGTGTGCAACGTAAGGGAGGTGGAAGTGGCTAAGTGGTGGGATGAACAACAACGATAGCAGCACGAAAAGACAAAAAGGAAGGGTGAGTGAGAGTGTGTGTGTTTTGTGTGGTGGAGAGACGTCAGATCACGATCAGTCCATTCCCAGGTCACAGGTTTTGCCTGCCGTAGCTGCTCGCGTGGTGTCTTGGCCCTCTTCATGGGCACCGTTGTCTGTTTCTTCAGTGCCACTGTCAGGCGTTGTCGAGCCGTGTTTGGTGCTGCCTTGACCCTGTCTGTCGTTGGCACTGCCAGTTGCTGCTGAGGTCCGCGCCGATAGCCCTTCTTCTTCCTTTTCTCCTTCACTTCCCTTTACTCCGTTACGAGCATCCTGCGTAACTTGAGCCGCAGGAGGATCACGGTCGTCGTCGTTTTTGTCGTCGTCATCACCACCACCATGTCTGCCTTTGCGGGTACCGCCTTCCTGCTGCTGAGGCTTCAAGTTCTGTGGCTGTTGTGCAGGCTTCAGGGCAACGTAACCTGCAAGCAGGGCCGCAGCGATGACAACGACACTGAATGTGGTGTAAAACACCTCCGACCAGGTTGAGAGCTGCCACTGTGCGTAGAGCCAGTAGTGAAAGCCCAGAGGCTCTGGCTCTTGGGACTGAATGACACGCACCGCGTCATGCAGCATGGCAAACACGGGCTTGGTCACTTCGCAGCTTGTTTGTCCGTTGTTGTCCGTCGGCAGGAAGAAGACACGCTGAAGGTCGATGAACTTGAGGCCAGCTTGCTTGATTTGCGCCACGGCGTGTTCACGCAGCCGCTCCTTGGCGGAGGAGCTCAGCTTGTTGAGGAACGTAAAGGCAATGAAGATGGGCACGCGCTTCACGTCAGATGAGCGGACAATCACATCCTCGATTCGGCTCAGGACTTGCATCATCGCGGGGTCGCTCTCCACAATCTTGAGCACAAAAATGACCGCATCTGGACCCTTGTGCTGTGTTGGATCGCACTGGGGCATACCGTACTGCGACCATCCCCGCGCTTCACTCAGGGTTGTATTCGTGCAGCAGCCTTTGAGAACACATCGGATGTAGGCCTCAGACCAAACCGTGTCCACATCACGCTCTTCGATACCGAACGTGTCCATGATTTTTAGTGGCAGCATTTTGCCATGAAGGGCATTCTCACGGGTGCAAGACTCTGTGGTGCCGTTTCCGCAGACATCCAGGTTCCTTGATCTTGAGGACTTTGCACCATAGCAGTAGATGTCTGTAAAAGTTGTCTTGCCTGCAAGCAAATCAGTAGTTTGCGCACACCCCAGTTGTGAGTACTTGGCTTGCAGCCACCTTTGGAAACGCCACTGCTTGTGCGTTCAGAAACGTGCAGGTGCATGGTTGAAACACGCTCCCATCGCCTTCTTCCCCGCCCACAAGTACACCAACACGTGCGAACAGTTCGTGATCCGCCTTACCGTTCCTAACAGGCCCCACAAGCGTAATGAAACGTGGCTTGTAGTCATAGAATTGGAGACTGGCAAAGTATGGCGCGAAGATGGCTGTTCAAGTATCAAGCGGGTCAGTGCAAAGCGTTCGATGAGCCTGATTGCTTTTGAAGAGTTGTCGAGACACACGACGACTTGCATGTTTGCACCCTCGTACAGGTACAAGTACAAGTGCGCGCGCACACACACACACACACACACACACACACACACACAAGCACACAAGCACCCGTACAGGTTCGCAAAACACAAGTACACGAGGACATGCATTGTTGAACTCACTCGTAGGAAGAGCGACACCGCTGTGCGTCAGGATGTAAGGGGTGTGGGTTCTTGGATCTCTTGCATGGAGTTGAAGCGTACAGGGGACTTGCGCAAAGGAGATCTCCCCACGAGCAGGGTTTCGCACTGGAACGTCAAAGGTGACGGTGATCGATTCACCGGGTTGCAGGACTTTGGGCAACTTGAAAAAGAACCCGCCCTTGAGGAAATCTGTCTCGTCTGACTCGGAGAGCTCAAGGAAGAGGTCGGGCGTGGTCGGACGAAGCTGATCGGCGTTTCGGAGAGTACCGCTGTATGTCATTGTGGACAGGTCTGTCCCCGACGTGAAACTGCCCCGAAAGTTGAGCAGCTGCAGCTTGATGGGGTTTTGGTTCTCCTTCTCCAGCATGTCGATGATTTGATGAATGTCAGCACCTCTGCAGGCACGATGATGACAAGCGCGTTGGCAGGGAGCAAGCGCAAGCAAAGCAGAGATGCAAAGGTTTTGAGTCAAACCACCGTCTGCCACAGCAGCGCCCACACGAAAGAGAGGCAAGCACCCTCATTCCATCCTCACAAAGCAGAACACACACACACACATATCCACACGGAAAAGCGGACGTTCGTCGCTCATCAAGCTGACCTGAAGGTGAGTCCGCCAGCTGCAATGCGTTGAAGGTAATCATGCTTTGCTTGGCCAAATCCAACAACGACGCGGAGGACGACGTTGTGCGCCTTGTTGTCCAGAACTTCCACCGCTTCGTCGATGTCATCTGCCTGTCCATCAGTGAGGATAAGGAGCACGACAGGCGCGTTGTTGCCGACGTAATGCTCCAAGCTTTCCTTTACACCCTCGGCCAGGTCGGTGGAGCCTGAGATGCGTTCGACATCTGTCAACACGCATGCCAAACAAGGCATCGAGAGGAAGACGGAGCAGGGAGAGCAAAGCCGCCAAACGAAGACGCGAACGACAAGTAAATTGCTGTGGTGAGGACTGATGCTTGCAACACAGGGTGGAGGTGTACCAAGAGACACAGACAACAACAACAACAACATGTAGTTCACGAAAGCACTCAAGGTCGGAGCAGCATCTGGACATGCACGTGTTGCGTACTTGATGGGATGCGGTTGACGAAGCCCTGGGTGACAAACTTGGTTTGGGACGCAAACAGGGAGACGGCGCCTTTGGTGTTGACCTTCTGCATAAACTGCCTGCAAAACTCGATCTCCTTGTCGAATTCGTCAGCGCTGATGGATCCAGATGAGTCGACCAGGAAGAGCACATTTGCTGCTGTGGATTGCACCTTCTTTTGCGCTTCTGTGAGGAGGAGGTGAAAATCGTCGAGGTCGTCGATGTTGCCGCCAAAGGAGGACGAGTACTGTTTGTTGGACCAGAGCATGGACAGCAGCGCGACGGCGATCACCGACACTGCCAGCAGGCCGTTGCGGGTGCCAATCATTTTCTGAGGTGTCGTCGCTTGTTGTGGACGTTTAAGGCGCTTGCTCCTTTTCGTCTCAGTCGCAGCGTGTTTGAGCTTGGCACCCCGACCGGGTTGCGTCTGTGCTGTGTGTGTGTGTGTGTGTGTGTGTGTGTGTGTGTGTGTGTGTGTGTGTGTGTGTGTGTGTGTGTGCGTGTGTGCGTGTGCGTGTGCGTGTGTGTGTGTGTGTGTGTGTGTGTGTGTGTGTGCGTGTGTGCGTGTGCGTGTGCGTGTGTGAGTGTCTCAGTGGAAATGCAGGGAAAAAAATGAACCACAGACAAGAGACAAAACACAACAACAGCAACAACAACAAAGCTCCACGCAGTGCACGGTGGAACAAAAAAGGTGCGCACTTCTTCCAACAACAAACACGCAAGAGACCACTGGTTGCTTGTGGCTTGTGGCGTGTGCACTACTTGCACTAAAGCACTGGCAGCACGCAGAAACGCACAGTCAGATCCAATGAGTCATGGCACTGGCAACAGAATTGCTCACGCGCACTTCTTCGTCTTTCAAGAATATTAGCGAATGTTTCCAAAAGAATTTCGTTGGTTGCCACGTCAGAACCTGAAGCGTGACACACACTTTTGGTGTGCCTGCAAGCTTGACCACTGAGCGACTGAGATACAACAACACGACCAGCCAACCACCCCAACAGTGCTTTCTTTGTCGTCGTCCCCATTCACATGCGCACCCCAACAGCACAGCAACAGCATTCAGCATTGTC
The DNA here is from genome assembly GCF_000188695.1 of Salpingoeca rosetta. NCBI lineage: Eukaryota > Choanoflagellata > Craspedida > Salpingoecidae > Salpingoeca > Salpingoeca rosetta. The sequence continues at coordinate 1,026,557 of NW_004754913.1, read as the reverse complement.
GCATCGTGCACGGGAAATATGCACAGACAGAGCATGCGAAAGACGCTGAGCGGCAGCAGCCACAGCAGCGGCCGCGGACAGAAGAGCGCCAAGGAGAGGGGCACCTCCTCTTCCCCCTTACCTCCTTCACCTCCTCCTTCTTCTTCCTCGCGCAGGACGGGAGATGGCTGGCTGCACGGCAACGGGCTGGTGCTGGTGCTGTGCATCTTTGCCGCTGGCTGCGCTGTTGGCTGGACTGCTCGAGGCTTCCTTGACAGCCAAGGTCAAACGCAGCCACTGCCACCGCCACCGCCTCACGGAAATGGGACGCGCGAGGACAATACAACTGACCCAGCACCACTGCCTCCGCTGCCGCCGTGTGATTTCTATCCTGGCGGGTTTAGGGAGCCGGCCGATGTTGGCGAGTGCGTGTACCCGGTGCAGATGCTGGTGACTGGTGTTCCCAAGCACGCTGCCATGTGGCAAGACGAGGCGACGGCGTTTGTGGGCAGCAAGTTGATTGGCGATGAGAGTGCACCCGTGAGTTCGCGTGTACTGGAAGGCACGCCGTTCTTTGTGGCGGGCGTGAGCACGTTTAGCAATGTGGACGAGGTTCCGGGCAAGGTGAAGAATGCCACGGCGATTGCTTTGTATTTTGCCAAGCTGAAGCACGAGCATGCCAAGGACGAAATCCCACCACAGTTCCACGACACCTCCCTCGCTCTCCAGCAACAGCACGGCGGTAAGTGCGAATGTATGCGTGCGTGTGTGTGTGTGCGTGTTTGTGCGTGTGCGTGTGTGTGCGTGTTTGTGCGTGTGCGTGAGTGTGTGCGTGTGCGTGTGTGTGAGTGTGTGTGTGAGTGTTTGTGCGTGTGTGCGCTTACTTTCGTTTGCTGTCGTATTTTGGTGTACTCCTTTGCCCTTGCTCGTGTGGTCATGTTTGTGCTGTGCTTCCGTGTTTTTCACATACACACAGACACACAGACACACAGACACACACACACACACACACAGACACACACAGACACACAGACACACACACACACACACACACACACACACACACAGACACACCCGCCCTCATCTCATTTCTTCATGCTGCACATGTTGCGTTCATTGCAGTGACCACCATCCCCGTGTGCCTGGCCGTGGACGGTGCTCCTGATGCGCCGGAGCGCGTGCCCGTGCGCCAAAACTGCCCGCACTGGCTGCTTGTGAGCCAGGAGGTGGAGGATGGCCAGTTTGTGTACCCGATGAACACGGGCTGGGCTGGCTTACCGCGCGAGTTGCGCAGCCTGAGCAAGGACATTGCAACCCGCCTCAAAGACACTCCCAAGCAACAGTCACAACAGCAACAGCATCAGCAACAACATCAGCAACAACAACAACAACAACAGCCGACCAAGACCACATGATTGTGTTTGTATGTTTTTGCTTTGTGTGTGTGTATGCGTGCATGTCACCCATTGCATTCTGTACGTTTGGTTCCCCGTGTCACCAAATACACAAAGCGTTCACGTCTAATTCTGTAAGCTGAAAAGCGCTGAAAGGTGGACCACAACAAGCCACGTGGAAGCAAGTGGGAGCAGGCGCAAGCACGTGGCGTCTACTCCACACACACACACACACACACACACACACACACACACACACACACACACACACACACACACACACACACACACACACACACACACACACGTCACTCCTTGTGCTGTTCGACAAAGGCCTGCGCCGTGTCCAGTAGCTGCTGTGTGCGGTCGCGCAGCTGTTGCATCTCTTCTCCACCATACCCCTTGTCCACGGCCATGCTCAGCGTCTTGGCCACGCCTTTGATCATCAGCTTGCAGCTGTTCATCTCCTTCACGGCTTTGCCCTCAGCGTTGCCTGCACATGTGCGTGTACGTGAGCGTTGGCCGCATGGGCGTGAGGTGTGTGTGTGTGAACGCTACGGTCAAATGCGGCAAGAAAACAGTTTGATGAACAGACACCCGAAGCATTCACACAGACAGATAGACAGACAGACAGACAGATACACACATACACACACACGCACGTACGCACACAGACAGACACGCACGCACGCACACAGACAGACACACGCACGCACGCAGACAGACAGACACACACGCACGCACGCACGCACAGAGCCCTTCTCCCATCACACACCTTCCACCATGTCCTGGAGGCATTCCACAACACGGGTGGCGGCGTGTGGATCCTTTTCCCAGCCCTTGGCGGCCTTTGCAAGCTGGTACGCGTTGCGCCTTGCATCGTACGCCTGGAAGGTGCACATGTGAGCAGTAGCTACGCCCCCGAGCAACGCACAGCAAGTTCGATTGGCGTCTTAAACACACACACACACACACACACACACACACACACACACACACACACACACACACACACACACACACACACACACACACACACACACACACACACACACACACACGCACCTCCTTGTGGCTGCCGATGCCGTTGAAGAAGCGAGCGGCAACGAGCCACACACGATAGTCTGAGACCGTGATGTGGCGCAAGTTCTGCATCACCTCCGCCAGCTTGTCGGTGAACTGCTTCGACTCGCGGCCCTCCACATCACGCACGTTGTTGAGCACGCCCTGCGTAAGTGCAGCGAGCACCTGTACACCGCAACAAAAAATAGTGATTGTCAGCGGGTGAATGCGACAATTTGGGGGGGGGGGGGAGGAGGGGTGGAGGGTGGAAGGTGGGGCCATGCACAGCACAAACACGCGTACAAGCACGTGAGTTGTACAAGCACGCGTGTTTGTGTCACAATGACACACGCACACACTCACAACATGCAACGCACCTGCCAGTCGTCGTACGCTGATTTGAGCTCCATCAGACGGTGAATGCTGCGAATTGTTTCCGAGAACGCGCACACGTCCACGGCGATGGCGCTGTAGTTTTCCCACACCTTCCAGTTGTCAAACGCCCGCTTGGTCGACTCCTGCACAGTGCACAATGAAAGAGTGGTGTCAAGATTGCACCCAAGGCAAGGGCGGGGAAGTGGGAGTGGAGGGAGCGAGGTTGAGTTGGCGCGAGTGCGGCAGGCGTGATGTTGTGCACACACACACACACACACACACACACACACACACACACACACACACACACACACACACACACACACACACACACACACACACACACACACACACACACACCACCACCCACCCACCCACCCACACACACACACGTGCGCCATTTGTGTTAGAGACACACACACACACACACACACACACACACACACACACACACACACACACACACACACACACACACACACACACACACACACACACACACACACAAACACACACACACCCTCCCCGCCCCCCCAAACCACATCCACACGAACAACGCACGTGGAAGGCAAAGTAGGCGCGGCGCTTGTCACCGAGCTGCACGTATCCGTTGGCGAGGTTGTTCCAGGACTCAAAGTCCGAGTCATCAATCTCCACCTTGCGACGGAATGCGCGCGTGCACGTGGCGTGATCGTCAATGCGCATCGCAGCACAGCCGAGCGAGAACCACACGCCAGCCTGCAGCGAGTTGAGCTTCAGGCACCTGCCGAGATGGTGGCAGTTGGGGCGGGGGGATATGTGGTGTCAAGAAGGGGTGATGTGGATGGAGCAAGGAGGTTGAGGGTGTAGAGACTCAGCGGTGCAGCGAGGCAGGGGTGAGGGATAGACGTATGACACATGTGGTTGCAGCAGTGTCAATTCAGGAGCACCACAGCCCCCGTTCGTCGCCGCCCACTCACTTTTCGAAGCAGTCCATGGCGCGCTTGTACTTGTCTGTCTTGAGTTCATCTCGCGACTCCAGGGCGTGCTCAGCCTGAATTCAGGTGGATGGCAGCGGTGCGCAGTTGCCCGCAAGGCAGCAGCAGCAGCAGCGGGCATGGCGCGGGGGGGGGGGGGGAGAAGCGTGTGGCATGCGAAAGTGAGAGAAAGCGAGTGAGAACGCAAACACAGACATAATCACAAGCACAGGCCTAATCGCAAACGTAAGCACAAAACTCCACCAGCCACCACAAAAACTCAAAAAGCAATGCCTGCTGCAGTCCCCCTTCCCTCCCCTACTCCTAAACACGCAGGAGTCTTGGCGCACCTGTCTGAGCAGCATGAGGCCCATGAGTCGCATGGCCTTTGTAAGGCGCCCGCCAGACATCTCCCACGCTTTTGTAAAGTGCTCCTCCTTGCGCGTAATCTCGCCAAGCGCACACCACAGCGACGCGCTGGATCGTGATGCAATGTGAGGCACGGTCATCGTGGGTGGGGGATCGCAAGCTCAGGTCAAACTCTGCCATTGACAACAACAACAACAACAACAACAACAACAACAACAACAACTTAAACAACAACAACAACAACAACAAGGACAACAACAACTTAAACAACAACAACAACTAAACAACAACAACAAGACAACAACAACTAAACAACAACAACAACAACTTAAACAACAACAACAACAACAACAACAACTTAAACAACAACAACTTAAACAACAACAATAACAACTTAAACAACAACAACAACAACAACAACAACAACAACAAGAAGGACAACAACAACTTAAACAACAACAACAACAACAACTTAAACAACTTAACAACATCAACAACAACAACTTAAACAACAACAACAACAACTTAAACAACTTAACAACATCAACAACAACCACCACCACCGCCACCAGCAGGCACTGACTTGTTTGGGTCGACGTCGAGGCGGGCGCGAACAATGGCCTCTGCAGTGGTGTCCTGGTTCAGGAGCTGATGTGCTGTGATGACACCCTCCCACAGCTCAAGTCGCTCATACAGCACCAGCGCATCCCGGTGCAGCCCAATCGTAATGTACCGCTGTTTGTAGAAGGGGGGGGGGCCGGAGTTGGTTGATGGGCGTGAATGGGTGAGAGAGAGTGTGTGTGCGGATGTACATGTGTGTGGGCATATGTGTGCATATTTATGTGTGTGTGCATGTGTATGTGTGTGCATGTGTGCATGTGTGTGCATGTGTGTGCATGTGTATGTGTGTGCATATGTGTGCGGGCATATATATGTGTGTGCGTGTGTGCGTGTGTGTGGATGTTGTGATAACAGCACATTTGGGGTAACATGTGCAATGACACACGGTCCTGAGGCAGGAGGGACACAGCAGTGCAAGTGCAAATGGACGCTGGGTTGCACACAACTTGGCAACGGCACGACACAACAGATGACCAACCTGTGCGAGTTCACGCTGCAGCTGCCAATATGGGGGCAGCGAAACGCTGAAGATGTTGTGGAGGCGCCCGCGCGCATCTGGCGCACGCCGCCTAATGGTGATGAAATGATGATGATGGCGATGGTGATGGTGATGGCGATGAGATGTGAATGTGTGAGTGTGTGTGTGTGTGCGTGTTTGAGGAAATGACCAGGTGTGAGTGGTACAGAGGCGTGGAGCAAGTGAATGCAACAGCTTTCGCATGCTCCCGACCATGCATGCCATGGTGGTGGATGCATAACGCCACGAAAGAGCGGAAAACCCCAAACACGCAACACCCCCCCCCCCTTCAAAAAAAAAAAAAAAAACCAACAGCACTCCACCACCCGTTGCGATTGCTCTCACATGAAGAGGTTGGAGACAACAGCGAGCTGCTCCGTCGAACGTTGCAGCTTTCGCGACTTCAACTTGTCCAGCCGCGTCTGGGTACACGTGCGAGTATATGTGTGTATTGTGTGTGAGTGTGAGTGCGAGCGTGTGTATTGTGTGTATTTTGCGTGAGTGTAAGTGCGAGTGTGTTCGTGTGAGTGTAAGTGCGAGTGTGTGTGTGTGTGTGTGTGTGTGTGTGTGTGTGTGTGTGTGTGTGTGTGTGTGTGTGTGTGTGTGTGTGT
>NW_004754913.1:991117-1016726 GCF_000188695.1 Salpingoeca rosetta | reverse complement strand
ACAACACACACACACACACACACACACACACACACACACACACACACACACACACACACACACACACACACACACACACACACACACACACACACACACACACACACACGTACGTTCGTCCTGGGCTGAGGCATCCGTGATGTTGGGCACGTCCATCATCGTCATCGTGGCTTAGATGTGAGATCAATCAAGCAACACTGCTGCTCCCGTCACAACACGTGGTTTTGTCGTTTGTCACCCGAAATGATGATGTGAGGTTGTGAAGATTTGTGAACATGACGACGGATTTTCTTTCACACTGGAAGGACGGCGATGTGGTGGTGTGCTGTTGTTGTTGTGCTTGTGCTGGTGGCTGGTGGCGGTGTGGTGGACGCACTGGACCTGCACTTGGTGGACAAGGGCATCGCAAACGAGTACAACGCACGATGGTGAGGTTTCAATACAGTGATGTGATGTGGTTATGAAAACACGCTTGCTCATGGGCGTGCTCGTGTGCGCGTGCTCGGTGTACGCGAAGTGCGATTGTGTGCGCGCCACTGTGTTGTCTTTGTTTATGTTTCGTGATGAAGACATCAGCTGTTCAGTTGATTCAGTTGACACCCCATTGCACTCTGCTCGCATCAAACCACGGAGAAGCTTGGACGGAAGCCTGCCCGCGTTTTACTTCTCGCCTGCTTCCAACAAAACCCACTCCAACGACTGGGTGCTCTACTTCCGCGGAGGTGAGTGGTGCGGTGTGAGTGCTGCACGATCCTCGACGCTGGTGTTTCAGCGGTGTCCGTAGTTTGAGCCAACTAACTGCCACGCTTGCTTGGTCATTGTCCTGCTGGACTCAGGTGGTTGGTGCTACACTGAAGCAGAGTGTGCACAGCGGGCAAAGACGCAGCTTGGTAGCAGCACTCAGCTTGGCAAGACGTTCAACTACAAGGGCGGATACCTTGCGCCAGTGCGTTCATATCATGGCGTTGCTTGGTTCACACTGAAACACACACACACACACACACACACTTGCTTTGCTTGCGCGTGTCTCCTTGCTCCACCACAGCGAAAACTACCACCTCGTTCATCTCACAATCCCTCTACCTTGACCAACCCCCAACACACACACACATACACATACACACACAAACACACAGGACTCGACCGTCAATCCAGTGTTCTCGGGGTTCAACCGCGTTCTGCTGTGGTACTGCGATGGTACGTTTGATGCCCTGTCATCTCCACCCTTCTCCACGCTCACCGCCTCGTGCGCCTGTTCTTCTGCACGTCGTTGCTCGTGTTCTCACCGCCAACCACCGCGTTGCCGTGGCTGCTGCTGCCAGGCGCCTCGTTCTCTGGCAACAGGGCGCAGCCTGTCGTGCATAACAACCAAACGCTGCACTACCGCGGGTTTGCGAATCTGCGAGCCATCCTCGCTACCCTGGCCAAGGATCACGGCTTCGGCAGCGCACGGCAGGTGCTGCTGTCTGGCGGCTCGGCAGGCGGGCTGGCCACGTTCCTCCATGCCGACACCGTGCGGGCGATGCTGCCACGGACTGCCACCGCGTTCAAGGCGTCCCCTGTGAGCGGATTTTTCCTTGAGCATGATGATGCCGGCGGCCAGCCGCTGTACCCGGACCGCATGCGCAACGTGTTTGCCATGCAGAACTGCTCTGCTGGCGTAGACCAGTCGTGCATCAAGGCAAACGCACATGACCCGAGCGCGTGCATGTTTGCGCAGCACACGTACCCGCACATGGAGTCGCCCATCTTCCTGCTGCAATCCCTGGTGGACGCGTGGCAGATGGGCAATGTGTTTCCCGCAAACGCCAGCTGGAAGGACTGCGCAAACACGGGCGAGTTTCAGCACTGCAGCACGCAAGAGATTGCACAGCTAAACGCGTTTGGGTTCACCATGCTGCACGCCCTCAACGGCACGCGCACGTTTTCCTCACCAGGCAACGGCGGCTTCTTCTACAGCTGCCGCACACACGTCGGTCAGTCAACCGTGCTGGAGGAGTGAGCTGAGAGGGTGGTGGTGTTGTTGTTGTTTGTTGTTGGTGGTTGCGGCTGCTGAGAGGGTGAATGAAGTGGTGGTCGTGAGTGGGTGACAATTGCACCACCAGGCACTTGTCGTGGTTCCAAACTATCGTCTCACGTGTCTTCTTGGTTGTGTCGACGTTTGACAGCGGCGCAAGGGAGCGCGTGGGAGAAGTTCACAGTTGAAGGCGTGGTGATGCGTGATGCCGCCAACGCGTGGTGGCTCGACAGCACAACTGCACCCGCTGCCAAGCACACACACCTCCAGCCCAAGCTCCTGCAGCCACACACCCCACACCAGGTAAGCAGGATCATGTGTGCGCGTGTATTTGGCCAACACGAGCAGCGCCCTTATCCCATCATGTCACTCACCCTCACATCCCACACTCTTCTCTCCCCCCCCCCCGCGGCTCAACACGACTCAGACCAACCCCACGTGCTCGTGAAATGCCATTCCGCCGCTGCGAGCAACTGCTTCATTCATGATGGCATCGTTACAATCACCACCGCCACCGCCACCGACACGAGAGTTACACACGCACAATGAACACAACAGACAAGACCAAGGGCAGCGGAGGCGGAGGAAGGGAGAGAGACAAAGCGAGGGAGAGGTGTTCCCACCCTGTCCCCTCCCAAAAACACACACACACACACACACACGAAAAACAACACGGAGAAACACACGACGCACGCACCGGTCGCACCCCTCACAAGCGCACATGATGGACGAGTCAATGGTGAAGCAGCAGAGAGGAAGAAAGAAGGAAGGAAAATGAGAGAAGGGGGAAGAAGAGAAGGAAGCCAATGAAACAGATCAAGGAGAGGTGTGTGGGGGACTAATGTAACGCACCGACGGTGACCAATCAACAGCACAGAAGAAAAAATGACACACACACACACACACACAACACACTTGTTGTTGCAGACACACGCACACGTACTCACACACCATGAGCAAGCACAAAGGACACATGTGAGCGACAGTAGCAGCAGCAACAACATACAGTAGCAGCAAGTGCACTGCTCAAGCGGAGACGCCAAACTTCTCCAGGCACCTGAGGCCCTGCTCCTCGTACTCCTGCTTGGAGATCCATGCATCCGGGTTGTCCTTGATGAGGTCTGCGAGCACAGAGCCGCCGAGGAAGACCATGTGCTTGCGGCGCGGCGGGTCCTCAATGCGGATCTTGAACTTGGACAGCGCCTCTGTGTTGCCCTTCAGCACGCGCTCCAGGTACAGCTGCTTCACCTCACGCTCAAGGCGGCTCGGCAGGCCAGGATACATCGTGCTGCCGCCAGACAGCACAATGTGCTTGTAAAACTCAGGGCGCGTGTCAATGTCCGCAGACTGTGCAGTCGTGTGTGTGTGTGTGTGTTGGGGGGAGGGGGGTCAGTGAGTGTTAATGTGAGATGGTACGTGGTGCAGTGATGTGGGACAAGAAGCAAGCAGGCAAAGTAAGCGACAGCGGCAGCAGCGCCCGTAATACCACCACCACCGCCACCACCACCAACAACAACAACAACGATGACCAGCCAGCAAACAGCATTGCAGCCCACCTGGATGCAGTCGAAGAGGAGTTCGGAGACGCCCATGCCCTCGACGTCGATGAGGTGCGGCTGGAAGAGTGCCTCCGGTGCGCTGAACCGCTCGCCGCCAACCTTGATCACGCGGCCGTCGGGCAGCGTGTAGTTCTCCACAAGCACCGTCGTCTCGTTGGCCAGCCGCTGCTCTGTCTCAATGTCGTATGCAACGTAGCACAGCTTCTCCTTGATTTCCCGCACCGTCTCAAAGTCGGCAGATGCGTTGAACACATACCCGCGACGCAGCATCAGCTGCAAGAGCAATCGTGCAACCACGAAGATGGACGTACACGTCAGGCAGGCGAAGAAGTAAAACGGAGCAAGCACAAGGACGGTTACCATACCAAACGAGTGTGTGTGCTGGAGCAAGAGTAACAGAGTGCTGGGACAAGGGCGACCGGATGGTATACGCGCACACACACACGCGCGCGCACCACACACCCACACACACCCGCACCTTGATCATGTATTTGGTGATGTCGCGGCCGGCAATGTTGAGGCGGCGGGTGAGATGGGGAAGCGCAAAGCCCTCGTACACGGGAACAATGTGTGTCACGCCATCGCCGCTGTCAATCACAACACCGGTTTGAAGACCTGGCAGCACAGGAACAAAAAAAAAAACAAAAAACAACAAAACAAAACAAAACAACAACAACACAGCATCAGGCGTGGAATATGAGCCAAGCGAACCAAGGCGCGCATGTGCGTGTGTGCATGCATGTTTGCGCCGGGTAGCGGCGTTGACAGAAGCTGCATCCGTGTATTTTCCTCGGCTTGTCTTTGCACCCCCACGACACATGCTGCAGACATGAAACACCACACCTTGTGCGTAGAGTGTGAGGACGGCCTGCACAGCAATGTGCACGCCCTGGAACTGGTACTTCTCGAACATGGTGGTGATCATCTTCTCGCGGTTCTTCTTCGGGTTCAGCGGCGGCTCTGTCAACAGAACCTGAGGCAGAAACCATTGTGGTGGAGGACCGGAGAAAGAAGTAACAGAGGAGATGGACGCAGCGTCATGGTCAGTCAGCGTGCGCAGATAAAACGAGAAGGGGCCCAAGGAAGAGGACAAGAAAAGAAGTGGGAAAGGAAGACGAGGACGGAGCAGAAGCGGAGGATCACGACAACAGCAAGGACAGCAGCAGCCAACAACAACAACAACAACAACAACAACAACAACAACAACAACAACAACAACAGCAGCAGCCAACAACAACAACAACAACAACAACAACAACAACAACACGCACCTTTGATTGTGTTGGGTCGATCTTCATCTTCTCGTAGAAGGTGTGGTCCCAGACGAGCTCCATGTCCTCCCAGTTGCGGACGATACCGTTGTCCATCGGGTAGCTCACCTCAAGCATGGAGCGGAGCTGTGACGCTTCCTCGCCAACCATAATGTCCTGCACGCAGCACAGATACATGAGAACAAGTGGCAACACCACCACCTGGGAGGAATGCATGGCAGCTCCTCTCACTCACAAACACACACACACACACACACACACACACACACACACACACACACATGCACGCAGATGTTCAGCAGAAGCTCAGGGGCAACACCCCTCCCCCTCTCTCAAAAGCAACGTCTTTGCACCAAGAGCGACATGTCACATTGGCGCACCTTGACTTCAATGTCACCGACACGGGTGGAGCTGCGCACGATGGGGCGACCCACGAGGGACGGGAACACGTGGGACGGGAAGTTGGAGCGTGCATAACCGCACTTGACAAAGCCAGTGCCGTTGTCGCACACAATGACGCTGTTGGGGTCAGTCATGGCAGCAGTCTCCCGGTTCTTCTGTGTTGAGCGTGTTTCAATAACCCCTGAGCACAACAACACACCAGCAGCAGCCAGCAGCAAGGTGTGATAGCGGAGCGAAAGGTACATGCAGACGGTGGCCAAGAGCAGGAATCGTTGGGTGAGCGCGAAACAGCGACAAGGCAGAGGAAGACAGCCTTTGGGATCGACCAAACACAAATACAAACAACAGCTGCTGATGTGACACTGCCCAGAGAGAACCAAGAGAAAGAGAGCGAGAGAGAGATATCTGGCACCAAAATAAGCTGCAGACACGACTGCAGTCCACAAAGCATGCAGTCCCCTTCTCTCACACTCACACACATCCCCTCGCTGCATTCAACAACCTGCACTGGCGCGTCGCTGTAAGTCTCGTCAGCGACGCTGTGCAGTTCCAGCTCACCTCAGCAAAGTCGTCGTCGCTTCTTGTCTGTCTTTGCCAGTGTTTGTGCGCTTCGCTGGCTTGTTTGGCTCAGCTTCCCGTTTTGCAACGCATCCACAACTTGGAGTACCTGGTGGATAGTTGCGATGGCATACGTTTCTCACAGACAACACAAGAAATAGGACGCATTAGTCGACTTGGTACGCAGTACCCCATGTTTAAATTGCAAAAAAATCTGTTGAGCTGGACACTTAAATGCCATTTTGTGCGACATCAAATTGCAGGCATTTGCAAATTGTAACAGAGCAGCTGAAGTCAGTTTCCGTGGATGAGCCTCTGGTTGGCTTTGGCGATGCGGCCGATCGTGTCTGAGTCAAACTTGTCCACCCGATCATACGTCATGAACCCATCGCACTCCAACTGTGTGTTTGTGTGTGTGTGTGTGTGTGTGTGTGTGTGTGTGTGTGTGTGTGTGCATGTGTGTGTGTGTGTTTGTGTGTGTGTGTGTTATGTGTGTGTGTGTGTCAGGTGAAGTGAGCACCATGGCAATGCATAAAGCCCACAAGTCCAACCTCAAGCAAAGCACACAATGCAAGCCTCTCCCTCTCTCACTCTGTTCCTCTGTCTCCCCGCCTCACCTCCACGTCGGTGATCTGAGTGTACACCGAGGCAGAAATGTCGCTGCGCCAGTTGTAGATCATCTGACATCACACACGACAAGATGCTCGCAGTGAGAGAAGACACTTGGGGATGGGACTGTGGCTGTGATGGGATGTGATGGCTTACAGCGCACTAGAAGGGTCAATGACCAAGTAAGTACACAAGCAAGCATGCCAGAGCCAACACACACACACACACACAAACAAGTACACAAGTGTACACACACAAGTACACAAGTACACAAGTACACACACGCACAGAAGTACACAAGTGTATACACACACACACACACACACACACACACACACGAACGGACGTTTGTCATGTTGATGTAGGTGTTTGCCTCCTCCAGTGGGGTATCCACGTGCAAATAGGTGTGACATTGGGCTGGCCACCACTCCTTGCCAGGGATGAACGCGCCAATACCCCCAAACTCGCCAATCATGGCTGCAAAAACAACAGGCGCGTCATGGTGTGGCGTGAGTGGCCCATGGCACTGTCACCCAAGGCGACAGCATACAAAGACACCCACATCGACACACAGACAGAAAGCAATGTCACGCTTACCGTACTGTGTATCACTCGGCTTGGGATCTTGTGGGTTGGGATCTGAAGTCATGCGAGAAAGGGTGAGGCGCAGTGTGTGAAATGGAAAGCACACGCAGAAGTACAAGCACACACATACACAAACACACCCACAAACACACACAAGCACAAACATGCTCACAGTCGTGGATGTCGTTGACGTCGCCAATGTGGAGGTTGTTGGCGGGGCCACCGGAGTCCGTGTCCACCAGGCGAGACGGGTCGAGCGCACGAATGAAGTCAACAGCCTTTATCGACAAGAGAAGCGATGCAGTGAGGTCAGGGAGGTGAAGGCAACAGAAGAGACAGAAACTCAGTGGTGGTGGTGGTGGTGGTGGTGGTGGCGGTGGTGGCGGTGTCGGTGGCGCTTCGGGCGGTCACCAGCAACAAACAACAAGCAACAAGCAACAGCCGCCCTCGCCTCGCGTCTGCGCAACCGACCTGCTGTGGGTTGAAGTGGGCAACCATGTCTCCTTCGTTGAAGGCCTCCCACTGCACGATGCACGGGTGGTTGAACCTGGACGGAACGCATGCCAAGCCGGGTGAAAAGGAGCAAGTGAGTGAAACACCCGTGTTCTCAATGAACGTATTCATTCGCACATAAAGCTCACACGTGTCAACCAATACGAAAGATCGTACACGAGCCCGCACGAGCCCACACAAAGCCCACAAACACACACTAGAGCATACATGCACAGCTGCACAAGTGCACAACTCAAATTCAAAGCCAGTACCTGCCGACGATCATGGCGCGCAAGTCCTGGAAGTAGAGATCGGGGTCAGGCTTGATGCCGTGCGCGTCACCATAGTGCTGCACCATATCCTATCACAAGAGGAAGGAAACGGTGTGTGTTGGTTTGGAGAAGAACTATCACACGAGGGCTATACACTTGCAAACAAACAAACAAACAAACAAACAAACAAACAAACAAACAAACAAACAAACAAACAAACAAACAAACAAACAAACAAACAAACAAACAACAAACACACACACACACACAAAACAAACACACACACACACACACACACAAAACAAACAAACAAACAACAAACACACACACACACAGCACCTGGAAGACGACGATGCCGAGCAGATCGGCGTAGTAGTACCAGCGCTCCGAGTTGACCTTCTGGTGCAGGCGCACCATATTCAGGCCATACCGCTTCACAGCGTACAGGTCCGACGCCAGTGCCTCGTCCGTGGGCGCTGAGGGAGAGGGGGGGGGGGATGGACGTATGCAGCAGAAATACACGAGGGCAAGTGGTGATGGCAATGAGAAGTGCACAGGGCGTCAAAACAGGTTCCATTTGCTGCAACATACACTCCCACGCACGCTTCTTCCCAGCCACCACGATGCACCATCGTAAATCACCCCACACTTCATGTACATCCCCTCCCCCTCCACACACTACCACCATCACCACTGTCACGACTCGCACCACCACTAGCACCACTGGCTGAGGCGCACCTGTGTATTGGCCGTCGGGCCAGTAGCTCTGGTCGAGCCAGCCCGCGAGGAAGGTGTAGTTGCCGTTGAGCAGCGGCCGCGTCACGCCGTGCTCGTCCTTGCCCAGGCTGTGCACACAGTGATGTGGGATACGGGTCGAGAGGGGGTAAGGAGGGCGTAAGGTGAGGGTGAGGAGTGTCAAGTGAGAGGAAAACAGCAAGGGTGAGGGGGCGACAGTGTGAGGGACGAGGGGCGAGGGAGCGAGACAGGAAGGTTACCAGCGTGTAAGGTACAAGGTCGCAAGCGTGAAACGTACAAGGTCGCAAGCGTGAAGGGCGCAAGGCCACAGCTCACCATCCAAAGCAAAGTGACAGACACATATATACCAGCGCACGCGATTGACAACCGAAACCGTGAAGCAAACTGACGTGAATGTGCGCATTCCAAAGTACGAGGTGACAGTGTCTGCGCCCATGGTGATGGTGATGTTGTACAGGAAAGGGGAGGCGGGGCTCCACAGCTTTGGGTTTGGAATTGTCACCCTGTGTGGTGCGCCCGATGTGCCATTGCCAGAGACGACCTGGGCGTGTGGGCGTGGGTGCGTGTGTGGGCGTGGGTGCGTGTGTGGTGGGTGCGTGGGCGTGGGTGCGTGTGCTCTCCACGTTGGTCACGAACACTGGAACACACACACATACACACACATACACACACATACACACACTAAATCACACTAAAACACACATAAACACACACACACACACACACATACACATGCTGGCCACCTTGGAAGAGCCGTCGTGGACGGTGTAGGAGAAGGGGCGGGAAGAACCGTCCGATGCGTTCACCGTCATGGTGAGGGTGGTGAGGTCTGCAAGCAGCGTGACATTGGCAATGTGCACCTGTGGCACAACCTCCAGCCACACCGTTTGCCAGATGCCTGACGATGGCGTGTATGTGTCGCCACCAGCAGCGGTGATGGCTGAGATGCGCTGCTTGCCAAACACCTGCTGCCCGTAATCCGACGGATCGTACACAGACACAAACAGCTCATTCTCAGCACTTGTCCGCAGGTACGAGGTGATGTCAAACGTGAACCCATCATATCCGCCCGTGTGCGTGCCGACTAGCTGTTTGTTCACAAACACTTGCGTCTGCCAGTCCACGGCACCAAAGTGCAGCAGCACGCGGTCGCTGGATGATGCCGGTGAAGGTCGAGCAAACACGCGGCGGTACCACAGGTGCATGTGTGTTTGCCACACGCCAGAGAGGCACGCCTCCACGGGGAACGGGACATTGACTGTGCTGTTCAGCTTCTTGCCAAAGGGCGGCTGTTGTTTCTGCAGACGCAAATGGAGGTGAATTGCAGTGGTTGCGGCAGTGGGCGTGCTGTTGGTGAGCGATTGTGTGTCCTGCTTGTCGTTGTTGCTGAGGCTTCAAGGTATCATACACAAACCACAAACGCTGCATGCACAACACGATCGTATGTACACACACACGCACACACGCACACATACACGCACACACGCACACATACACATACACACACGCGCGCGCACACACACACACACACACACGCACACACGCACACATACACATACACACACAGAGTGGCGTACCGGGTCTGCGGGCTGGAACTCCCACCAGCCGTTGAGGTTGGTCCAATTGGTGTCACGCACCTGTAATATGCATAGTACCACATGTGATAGTTCTTGGGTGAGTGGCGAGTCAATGCGATGATGGGTTGTTTGCTACGTTGCGAAGAGTATACAATGTACACACGTGTGTCACGTGAGCGCTTTGGTGCGGACACACCAAACCATGCTGTGGGGTCATACCATTTGCGGGCGAGGGTACTCTGGCAATGGGACGCTCGTGCTTGGGTTCACTGCGCAGGCGCGCGCGCGCACACACACACACACACACATCAATGTGAGCTGAGAAGGGGTGGAAATGGCCCACCTGCGCTCCTTTGAAGCGAGGCAGCCCAACACGCGCGTTGAAGGCCAGGGACAGAAAGCCAGAATACCAACGCCAGCACAAAGGATGGGCACGAGCAAACCATCAAGAGCACATGTTTATGGGCAACAGGGGGGGTGTTGCGCACAGATACGATCGACACCGCACCTTCTTTGGCCCACTTTGTGGTGAGTGGGCAATACGGGGGTTCGCCAGGCGCTTGCTTGACGATGCGCGAGTTCCTACAGGTGTTGGGCACCTTCACGCCGACCCGGTTCTTGAGCCAGCACGTGTTGGATCCCTTTGGCACGTCACAGCCGGATGTGCTGAACACATACGCGACACAGCCAGCTGTTGTGTTGCACTTTGTTTCACAGTCTAAGTGCGTGGTGCTGGTGGGCATGGTGCAACCATTTGACCCGCATGGCGCCATGTCGTTTCCAGGATAGTCCACACCTGTGTACACGTGTGTGTGTGTGTGTGTGTGTGTGTGTGTGTGTGTGTGTGTGTGTGTGTGTGTGTGTTAGTCATGTGCGTGCGTGCGTGCGTGTGTGTGTGTGTGTGTATGTGTGCGGTGGCGATCAGCAAGAACAAAACTGATCAAGTGTGACTTCATGTTGTTGTTGTTGTTGCACTTTCATCAAACACACACACACACACCACATCACGCAGACACGAAACCAACCTGTCTCGTATGTGGTGGGGCCTGGGCCCGGTTTGCTTGGATTTGCGTATGAGAAAGGTCCACACGTGCATGGGTCTTGATCGCCACCCGTTTGCACGGCGTCAGCCGTCCCTGCTGCTGCCACTGTCAACAACAACAGTGCGACCAGCAGCAGCACCACGCCCTCAGCCATGTTCGTTTGTTGTTTGGATTGCAAGTGCGGACCGTTTATGGAAAACATACATAAAATTCAGCAAAGAAGAAGGACAAGAGTGAGCGAAGCAGAAGACCACGATCTCGAACACGAACGCAGCATTGAGCTACAACAGAACATCATCATCGTCGCTGTCTGCGTCCCAGCTGGAGTCATCATCGTCATCCTCGTCATCATCATCATCATCATTGGTGTCTTTGCCCTCAATGGCGGGCCGCCTCTTGTCAAGGAAGACAGTGATGGTGCTCATGAGCGCGCTCTTCATGCTGCTTGGCTTCTTCTCCAGATCTGCATTGCGGTGTGGTGCGCATGGCGGGCGTTTTGTGGCGTTAGTGAGTGTGAACGAACTGATAAAGACCAAAAGGAAATAGAGAGGACGGGAGGACAGGCAAGGCGGAGCTGAGAAGCAGCAGCCACCGAGTGCAAGTTCAACGACATAAACACACACACACACACACACACACACACACACACACACGCATGAGTGTGTACCGCTTGGATCGACGCGCTTGAGTGAGACGGACTCGATGGCCTGCTGCAAGGACACGGCGCAGGACGAGTGCGCGCTGGTTTGGTGGGTGCCATTTCCAGGTGTGCTGCAGCCACTCCGCGCAGGCGTCGTGTCAGCAGCGCCAGCGAGTAGTGGACTGGGCGAGCTGGCGAGTGTCACCGCAGCAGCAGGGGGTGGTGGCGGCGGTGGCGGCGGCGGTGGCGGTGGAGAGCCAACAAATGAAGTTGTGGTGATGGCAGGTGGCGAGGACTCGGCTGAGGCACTGTTGGTGGTGTTGATGATTGTCACAGCTTCTGATTGACGTTGCTGCTGCTGCTGCTGTTGCTGCTGCTGCTGCTGCTGCTGCTGCGCTGGGTGGCCATCCGAGGTCGAATCACCGTGCTCTGGCTCCTGCAGCAGCAACGAAGGAGGCGGAGGCGGGAGCGCGTCAGCAGATGGCAAAGAGGATTGTTGTTGTTGCTGCTGTTGTTGTTGTTGTTGTTGTTGTTGTTGTTGTTGTTGTTGTTGTTGTTGTTGTTGTTGTTGTTGTTGTTGTTGTTGTTGTTGTTGTTGTTGTTGTTGTTGTTGTTGTTGTTGTTGTTGTGGTGCGTGCGTTTCGTCCAGCGTGGGTAGCCTACTCTGCGCCTTTGCGGTGGTTGTGGTCGCCCGCGTCTTGTTGCCGCCAGCGCTCTGCCTGTGCTTGCCTTTCGCCTTTGGTCTCGCCTTTGTGCTGCTGGCTTTCATCGTGTTGTTGGTCTTCTTCATGGTTGCCCTTGATGAAGCCGCTGCTGTGGTGGCAGGTGCTGCCACCCACTCCTCGGGCGGCGGCGGCAGGTTGGTGCCCGCTGCATGGGTGCACGTGTCGTCGTGCTCCGTCTCGCCATCGCCAACAGCACAGCAGCAGTCGTGGGCGGTCTGGTGCGTTGGATACCGCAGCACAGGTCGTTTCTCAGGCGCGTGCGCATATTGGTAGTCCAGCGACACCTCCTGCTTCTGCCGCAGCCGCGTCTGCGTGCGTGCGCGTGAGTGAGTGAGTGAGTGAGTGAGTGAGTGTGCGTGCGCGTGAGTGAGTGAGTGAGTGAGTGAGTGAGTGAGTGAGTGAGTGAGTGAGTGTGTGATGAGTGAGTGTGTGTGTGTGTGTGTGAGTGAGTGTGTGAGTGAGTGAGTGAGTGAGTGAGACTGCAAGCACACGTGCTTGTGTGCGTCAGAGTGCAGGTAAGGTTGTGCTGTTGTACATCAACAATTCAGCCGTTCATCAACCAACCTGTGCATGGCGCGCGTTGCTCCTGCGTGCCTCTGCTTGCTTCTGCCGCTCAGCCTCAGCAGCACGAGCCCACTCGCTCTCCTTTCGCGATGCCAGCGTGCGGTGCTCCTTGATGCGCGCACGCGTGCGTTTGCTGAAGGACGACATGCGTTTCTGCTGTTCTTCCTCAAACTTCTCCTGGTCTACCGGCGGCGGCAGCGCACTTGTGTCCAGCGCGTGCATCTGACAGATGATGAGTAAGAGGTCAAAACAGCGGCAGCAGAGATGGGCTGATGAGGTGGCAGCAGCGAAGGATATGATCACACGAAGGACACAGCAGTCGCATTAAAAATGCATATACACACATGAACACACACACACACACACGCACACACACGAACACACACACACACACGTACACACACACGCACATACACACACACGTACACACAGATACACACAGACACACACATGAACACACACCTTGATGCGCTGGATTGCGGCCTTGCGGGCTTCGGTTGGCGACACGGCTCTGTCCTTGTCATCGCCCGCAGCGCTTGCAGGAGACTGAGCGCGGCATTCCTTCTCGTCTTGCTGGTTGCGCTGCTTTCGATATGCGTTCACGCGCGCCTTTGCACCCGCCCGAACAGCATCTGTTGCGTCCATTGCGCGCGCTTCCATCTCCTGTCGCTGGCGCCGTTTGCGCTGTGCATGTTGTTTGTGTGTTATTGTGTGTATGCGCGTGAATATGGACGTGTGTTATAGTGTGTGTGTGTGTTTGTGAATGAGTGAGTAAGTGCATGAGTGAGTAAGTGCATGAGTGAGTAAGTGCATGAGTGTGAGTGTGTGTACAAGTTTGTATACGTGTATATGGCGAGTTGGTGTGTGTTGCCAGATTGAAAGCAAAGTCATGTCACCAGACTGAGTCGAGCACGGCACAGGTTGACAGTATGCAGACATCAAAACCAGCAACAAGAATACAGTTGGCCCTCTCGCATACCGCTGCTTGTGTGTGGCGCAGGTACGTGGCGACGAGTTTGTCGCACTCCTGCATGTGCTCCTCTGTGCGAATCTCTTCGTCACGGTACGTTGCGCGCCACTTGGACAGCCGCTTCTGCCACTTGGTGTGTGACGCACCAGCCTAGCGTGGACGGGAGAGGGGAGCGAGTGAGATGAAATTGGGCGCAACAACAATGGTAATGCATCCTGAACAACGTTGATGATCACCTTCTTGCGGTCGGCGCGCGGGCGTGAGTAGTCGCGGCGCTGCTCATCGAAGCGCGCAAGCTGCTCTTTGCACAGCGTCTGGTTCAAGGTAGAAGACAGCGGAAGAAGAAATGGGGTTGGCAGAGGGTGAGCGAGTGAGTGAGTGTGTGTGTGAGTGCGTGAGTGCGTGAGTGAGTGAGTGAGTGAGTGAGTGAGTGAGTGAGTGAGTGAGTGAGTGAGGGAGGAAGTGTGCTCATCCAGAACATCCAGCAACAGAGTTCTGCACACACATGCACACACACACACACACACACACACACACACACACACACACACACACCTCTTGGTGCTGGAGGAGGGCGAGGCGCTGATGTGCGCGCTCCGTGCGCGTCTCGCTGATACTGCGTCGCGTTGCCTCCACAATTGGCAGCGCATCCACATCGCGCTGCGCACACATGTCCCGCAGCTGCGCCGAGCGCGCCTCCATCTCCAAGTCCATGCCACAGATGCCCCACTGGATGGCCTTGATTGCTGCCTGCAGGCATTTGAAGCGAACGCTGGTTGCCTTTGCCAGCGACTCATCCACACGCTGACGCGTGCGCTTGCGGCGCTGGGAATCGATATCGCCCCAGCTCTCCATGTGCTGCAGCGCCGACACGACGTGGTCCTCTGCTTGCTCTGATATGCAATCGCGACACCAACAATGAATCACGCACATGGATGAGTCACACATACACATGTTCTGAGCAAGCATGGAGCGTAGCACGGTATAGCATGGCAAGCCGGGGAGGGGGCTGGGAACGACGAAGCACCCCCAGTCTGTTGTGATTTGTGTCTCAGGGGAGTGGTGAAGGAAAGGCGGTGGTCTGCATCTCACCTGACAGCTCCTCCGTGGTGGTTTTGTCTTCGCGCAGTAGTTTTGTCTTGAGCATGATAAACTCCCGATACCGGTCCAGCACCTGAGAAATGTGATGTGGGGTGTGTGAGAAAGGCGGTGATGGTGTGGTTGATGCAAGACCACAGCAGTTTCTCAAACGTTTGTCTTCCCAACACAAGGCACACACACACACACACACACACACACACACACACACACACACACACACACACACACACACACACACACTGCACGCACGTGCTGGGGCGATGCTGCGGGGAGCACGGCGCGGCGAGCCAGGATAGCGTCGGTATCGAGTGTGCTGTTGTCCGCATCTGATGATGATGATGATGATGCCTGCAGGTCACGAGCAAGCACCTCTGCGAGCGTGTGCAGGCGTTGCTGGTTGCTGCGCTGCTGCGTCTCATGGAAGGACAAGCGCGCATGGAGATATCGACCAACACACTCGAGCTCATGCATGGCAGCGGCCACAGCGGCGCGCGGGGGTGCTGTGGTCGCCTCTCGCTCCTCAGCAGCGCTCTCAAGCGCACTCAACGCCTACCAATGGGCGAAGGGATAACCAGTGGTGAGGGAGAGTGTGCATTTCATGCGGATGACAGGGATATACAATCGTGACAAAAGGGCGGACAGCCAACTGCTTTGATATCCGCAAGGGCACGTCTGCAATCGTAGACACACGCACACACACACACACACACACACACACACATGAACACGTGCGCACTGGCTGCTTACGTCATCCAGCGTCGATTGCATGGCGACACATTCGAGCTGTGACTGTGACAGAAACAGCGTTGCGGTCGCTACAGAAACAGGCAAGAGCATGGCGAACAGTGGTGAGCGGTGTGGTGAGCTTATGTTGGATAACATCAGTTTGATTGCAGGAGCAGTGGAGAGGAAAGGCAAAGTGCAAGCGAGACAAAGCAGACACACACACACACACACACTCACACACACACACGCTCACACACACACACACACACACACACACACACACACACACACACACACACCCGTGTGCTGTCCGAAGATGGTGTAGAAGGTGACGTTGATCGGGAGGGCGTCAAGCATGCGCTGCAGCCACTGCGTGTATGTCGCGTTTCTCTCCAGCATCGCGGCGTTGGTGCAGAAGTGGAGGGCAAAGAAGCTTGTTGACGGCAGCTTTGGCAGGCCAGATGTCAGGTCGCGGTCGCCGCTGTACAGCGACAGCTCCTCCAACGCCGTGTGGAACTGTGTAAAGGTGTGTATGCACGTACGTATGTGTTACCGCGTGGAGTATGTGCGTGTGCGTATGTGCGTGGGCAAAAATGCAAAGCTGCAACATTGCAATAGTGCGAGGTGACGGTTACGCCCACGGTTTACCTTGATGACGGGCATGGTGGTGGCGCGTGGTTCCGTGCCTTGGGCCTGGTCCTGCGGCGTGCAGCGGATGGAGACATGGTCCATGGAGGACACGCAGTGCTGCACATCACAGGTCCACGTGCGTTTACCCTGGCCATCATCCTTGTCAGAGCCCATCAGCTCGGCAAACTACATGCAGAACGACAGATGCGAGAGAAAGCATAGCAGAGGAGATCACACGTGCTCATCAGCAACACCACGTGGGCATGTGGGCATGTGGGCGTGTGTAAGGACACCAACAACGAGCGACAAACACCGGCAACACACACACACACATAACAACACGACAGCGCAGGAGCAGAGTAAAACGCACAGATGCGACTGCTTCCCAGCCATCGTCATCGCCCAGGGCCTCGTTTGGCGCCAGTTGCAGTGGTGTCCGGGGTGGCTCCTCCTCGCCTTCGAAAAAGGACTTGTGCATGTCAACCGTGTTTCCGTTGCCTGCATCGTCAGCGCCTGCAACCGCCTGCTGGGCTTGCTGAATCCCCTGTGGCGCAAGGGTGTGTGTGTGTGTGTGAATGCGAGTATGGAAGAGAGAGAGAGAGAGAGAGAGAGAGAGAGAGAGAGAGAGAGAGAGAGAGAGAGAGAGTGTGTGTGTGTGTGTGTGTGTGTGTGTGTGTGTGTGTGTGTGTGTGAGCGAATTTGAATGTGTGTGAGTTGGTCACTGAGTGTGATGACAGAGTGAGTGCGGTTGACATCGGATGGCACAAAGCGTGCGACAAAACTGCATTTGACCCTCACCTGAAGGTGGGCGATCCAGGCTTGTGCGTCCTCTTTGTTGTCCGCCTTGAAGTACAGCTTCTGCGCCGGTGTCATGATACAGAACGTGCACGGTTGGCCGGGCAGCTTCCGCACTGCAAACTACTCACAAGAGAGAGAAAGAGAGAGAGAGAGAGAGAGAGAGAGAGAGAGAGAGAGAGAGAGAGAGAGAGAGAGAGAGAGAGAGAGAGAGAGAGAGAGAGAGAGAGAATGTGTGTGCGTGTGTGTGTGTGTGCGTTGTGCGTGGACAGAAGCATGTGAGTGAGTGAGGCGATTGACATTGCTGAACGATTGACATTGTCCTTGATGTATCTCTTTGACTAGACACACGTATACACATACACACGTATGCACACACACATATCACACCCCTACATACGTTGTGGAGGACGAGCTGCTTACGAAAGTTGCCCTTGTCAAACTGCTTGTCACTGGTGGCATACTTGAGGACGTGGCACACGCCACCTGCAGGCTCGCCAGCGCTGTCCTCTTCCTCGTGCACGATGCCAACCACACGCGGCCTCCACCGATCCCAGTAGTTGACCCACTTCAACAAGCTGGCGCGCATCGAAATTCGGCCCGCAACAGCACCAGCATCCATCTCCGTGCTCATGCTGGTGCGTGTGTGTGCCTGTGTCTGTGTTTGTTGGTTGTCTGTGGTCGTATGACTTGCGCGGTTGTCGTCTGCTTGTGTCGTCAGTCAATTGCCGTCTGTTTGTGTTGTCTGCTTGTGTTGGGCTTCGTTTATGTCAGGACAAATGCATCACCATCACCAGCATCCCTTCACACACACCATCACTTCCACTCCAACCCACAAGCAACCAGTGCCAGTTGTGCACAGTCATCTTCGTCCAACACCCACAATGATGAGTCATCAATAACCAAAACGCCGATGACTCATCACATTCACATCTTTGCCACGAGCAGCGCTGAGCCGTGGATAGTGCTGGGTGACGTGGACATGGACGTGAAGGTGGAGGTGGAGGAGGTGATGTCAAGCCATCCGCCACGCGACACCACAAACGACCCGCTGCTGTCGTCATCGGCATCATCATCATCAGCATCGTCGTCGGCATTGGTAGCATGGCCTGCGAGTACGTTGGTGAGCACGGCGCCTTCGTCCAGCCCGCACTTCCACACGGGCAACACGATCGCGGCTGCTCGCTGGCCTTCCTCAGCCGTGCTCGCAGTTGTTGCGATGGTACCACCGGACCGCACAGCGACGCAGATGACCACAGTGCCCGCGAGCCACCGAGCAAACGCAAACACGTCGCCGTGCGCATACAGCGGCACATATGCGCCGTACTGCAGCGCGGGCGTGGCCTTGCGGACAGCAACAAGCCGCTGGTAGTGCGCAAACAGGTCCTGGCGCCATTCCTGCCGGTTCCAGGGGAAGCAGCGGCGGCAGTCCGGGTCCTTGCCACCCTCCACGCCAACCTCATCGCCATAATAAATGCAGGGCGTGCCAGGGTACGCAAACAGCACTGTGGCGGCGGCCTTGAGCTTGGCAACGTCGCCCCCAAGCAGCGTCAGCATGCGCGGCGTGTCGTGGCTGTCGAGTTGGTTGAACAGGGCCAGCTGGTTTTCCCACGGTATCTTGGCGCGCGACTCGCACAGCCACGATGAGAGCTCGCTGGCGTCCAGGTGGATGGGGTCGCCAATCAGGTCGGTGCCGGCGAAGAACGCGCGCATGGGATGCAGGAACGTGTAGTACGCCATGCACCCGTCCTCCTGGTCACCTTGCAGCCACTGCCAATGATGGTGGGAGGGGGAAGAAAATGAAGGGGATGAGGGAGACGAGGGAAAGGTGAACATGGAAGACGAGAGCGCACGTGGAAGATAAGCAGCAGCAAAGAACAAACAACTGGCACATACTTCACGCGCAAATATCCAGCCACACACGCGCGTACGCACTTGTGCATCAGCACATGTATATGCACAACACAACAACACAACACAACAACACAACACACACACACACACACACACACACACACACACACACACACACACACACACACACGTACCTGGGTTGCCTCGTAGAAGTGTTCGCCGAGGACGTAGGCCTGCGGGTTGGTTTCCTTGGTGGCCTGGCGGAACTGACGCACGTAAAAGGCGTTGTTGGTGGCGTTGGCACCTTCGCCCAGCATGTGGATGACATCGAAGCGCCAGCCGTCAATGGCATATGGCGGCCGCAGCCAGTGCCGAATTACAGCCCGCTCCTCCGCATACAGGTACGCGCGCACTTGCGGGTTGGCCAGGTTCAGCTTGGGCAGGCTGTCGTACCCGAGCCAGGCCACGTAATCATCGCCCTTGCCCATGTCAGCACCGCCTTCTACCACCACCTCTTCCGCTTCCAGCACCTCATCTGCTTCAGTGTCCACAACGGCCCGCGCTTCGCCTGATGTCCCCTCTTCTTGCTCTCCTCCTCCTTCACTGCTCGTGTCGTCATGACGGCGCGTGCGGCGGTGGCGGCGGTGCAGGAAGAAGTAAAAGTCGCGGAAGGGAGACGTTGGGTTCTGGAATGCACCCGTCGACCGCGCCAGCGTACCACCATCGCCATCACGACCGCCATCACCATCAGCATCATCAGCATCAGCATCAGGGTCGCCACGGCCGCTGTTTGTACCACCACCATCACCACCACCATCATGAGTGTGTGCAGTGTCAACAGCAGCGTCGTGGCTGCCAGCCGTGACCTTGCTGTGCGAGTGTGGTGGTCGTGGCGACGTGGCAACAGGTGCGCGGGTGGCGGTGGTGACGGCGCCGGATGGCACGTGTTTGATGGCATCGCCATACTTGTCGAACCAGTGGTGGTGCACGCTCGTGTGGTTGAGCACCGCGTCCAGAATGATGCGCATGCCACGCGCGTGCACGTCTTTGCAGAGGTGCTGCAGTGCCCCGTTGCCGCCCAGGTGCGGGTCTACGTTCATGTAGTCGACGGTGTCGTACTTGTGGTTGGAGAGAGACGTGAAGACCGGGTTGAGGTACAGCGCAGTGACGCCCAGCTCGTCGCAGAGGTACGAGAGCCTGTTGCGGACACCAATGAGATCACCGCCGTAAAACTCGCTGCAGCGCGCCTCGTCCGTGTCTGTCACGGGCTGCCCCCACTCCCGCGCGTGCACGGGGTGGCCCAGATACAGGTACTCGCCCTCCTTCACGCTGATGCTCGGGTCGCCATTGCAGAACCGGTCGGGGAAGATCTGCACAGATGTGTGTGCGTGTGTGTGTGTGTGTGGGTTGGGGGGGGGGGGTTGAATGCATGCATGCACTGGGAGGTGTGGGGAATGGGCGTAGGGCCGCCCACAAGGGCCGCCCACACACACACGCACACACACACACAAACACACACACACACACACACATACACCATATACACACACACACACAAACACACACACATATACACACACACACACAACAACACACACATACACACACACACACACAACAACACACACAACACACACACAACACACACAAACCGACGAAATAAACAGCTCTCAATGCGAGTCCTTTACATAGTTGTAAGCAGGGGACTGTATCCGCGACCAAATTCAGTTTGTCATCCGGCGCTTCAAAACAAGGAGAGAACCTTGAGTTCGTTACCACTATACACACACACACACAAACACACACACATATACACACACACACACACAAACACACACATACACACACACACACACACAAACACACACAAACACACACACAAACACACACACAAACACACATACATATATACCTGGTAGAAGACTTGGCTGGCGACCCAAGACGGTGGCTTGCAGGACTGGTTGTAGCGAAAGTGGTACTCCTTGCCAGGAAGACGCGGCACGAGCTCGCCACGCGCATCCAGCCACCACTGGCGGCGCCCCTGAATGAACTTGAACACGTAGTGCGTCTGGTCGCGGTCCTCGTTGAGCGGGATGCACGCACACCAGAAGCACAAGCGCGAAGAGCGGACGCGTGGCGGTGTCAGCTCCAGCACGCCCTCATCACCACCACCACCATCGTCGTCGTCGTTGCCGTTGGCGGCGGTGGCGGTGGCTGTGTGTGATTGAGTGTTGCTGTCAGGCTGTGGGTCAGCCTCGGGTTGGTCGCTCAGCTTGAAAGAGTGGCGCTCGAGTGAAGACAGCTTCGCCATGGAAACGAGGTGCTCCTCGTTGTCTGGGTCGCAGCGGACCGCGACGCGATCAAACGCAAAGCCTTGCGACTCACCACCATCACCACCAACGTCATCTTCATCCAGCGGCGCCGTTGCCAGCCACACAAGAAGCTGCGGCTTGTGCTTGCCAACAGGGCTCGCCCATTCGCTCGTCTGCCCATGGAACGCAAAGAACATCTTCGACGCGGGCAGTATTGTGTTGTGACGCTGTGGTGTGTGGTGCTGGCGGTATGATAGGTGTGGTGTGTGATCTTGTGGTTGAGGCTGTTGTGGTGGTTGAGGAAGAAGAAGCAATGAAGCAGTGATCAATGATCATGTGTCGCACACAAGTTCAGAGAGTTTTCCCCAATAAAAAGCGAGCAAAAACAAACAAAGGCAACGCCGGAAGGACTCACTCTACTGCACTTTGTGGTGTTGCGTGAAGATGAGCGGAACGGAGCAAGCAAACGTCGATGCGCTCTTCGCCCAGTTTGGGCTCTCGGTGCGTGGTCGTCGTCGTCGTGGCTTGAGCTGCGTCATGCGCAGACTACAAACAACCTCACGTGCATGTCAACCATCTCACACACATGCACACACACACATGCACACACACATGCGCGAAACAAACAAACAACAAACAGGCGGAGCTGGCGCGGATCAAAAAGCAACTGCAACAGGATGGCCGGATGAAGAGGCCGTCACCGACGGGTTCCAAGGCGCCATCCCCGCCTGTCTCACACCAGGACACCACCTTCGAGGCCGTCCTGCAAGACCTCCCAGGTGTGTGTGTATGTGTGCGTGCGTGTGTGTGTGAGTGAGATTGTGTGAGAGTGAGAGAGAGATTGTGTGACGAGCATGTTGGCTCCCGCACTTCCACCCGCGTGTCAGAGTCCCTGTTTGTGTCTTTTTCTGCTCACACAAGCGTATTTACTTGACTTCCTGCCGCGTTGGTGTTTGGCAGGCAACAACAGGCCGGATCTCAGCGACAACTGCACGTGAGCGCCAAAACCCGCTGCGTTGCTCCCTCTGTGTCTATCGCATGCGCTCCAATGCCCCTCATCATACATGCGTTCGTGTCTGCTTCGTACGTTCGTGTCTGTCGCTTTTTGGGTGTGTGTGTGTGTGTGTGTCTAGGTTGCACAGCGTCTTGAGCAATCCAGGGGTTCGAAGAGACATGACCAGCATCTCCAGCAGCCAGTTCCGCAAATCCTTTCGCTTCCTGGAGCCGGTCGGTTTGTGTTGGAAGGAGGAGGGGGTAGGGTATTGTGTGGGTTGCTTTACTGCCTATCCTTTCATCTCTGTCTTCTTTTTTGCTCTTCTCACTACATGTACATGCGCACTCACTCACTCGCTCGCTCACTTACACTCACACTCACACGCACACGCACGAAATATTGCTCGCAACTCTGTGTGCAGGCTCAAGATGCATACGGCATCACAGAGGGGCCGAGCGAGGTCGAACACACACGACGCACGCCGTCGTCACAGCCGCAATCACAGTCACAATCGCGCGCGAGGGAAAGTGCGGAGGTGAAAACAGAGGAGCAGGAAGAGCCGCCAGTTGTGGGACGCCCCGTCCTCACAGAAACAGGTGTGTGTGTGTGTGTGTGTGTGTGTGTGTGTGTGTGTGTGTGTGTGTGTGCGTGCGTGCGTGCGTCAGCTTGTGCTTTGGACCGCGAAAGGAGAAGAGTGAGGCACAATTGGTTTTCATATGCACTTGGTTGAGCATCATCAAGTGTACTCACGCGCTTGTACGTGGTCGCGGCTGCAGACACAACACCGCGGCCCATGGCAAAGCTGCGGATATCGCTCAAGGGAACAACAGCGGTGCGTTGGCTAAGGGATGGAGAGAAGGTGGTGGTATTGTGGTATTTGTGGGGGGGGGGGTGGTGGCGGTGAGGAGAGAGGGGGAGATGTCGAAAGGTTGGCTGGGGTCGGCTCTTGCTTGTCATGGTTGGTTGGTTGGTCAACTTGATCTCACATGGATGTCTGTGCAACCGCTGTCTTACACACACACACACACACACACACACACACACACACACACACACACACACACACACACACACACACACACACACACACACACGGACACACTCACACACACACGCACACACACACACACACACACACACACACACACAAACGCGTACAAACAAACACACAAACGCGTACAAACAAACACACACACGCACACACACACACACACACACACACACGCACACACACACACACGCGCGCGCGCATTTGTTAGAGTGTGTCGGGTGGTGGCGGCGAGAGGAAGCGAGCAAAGCGTGGTGGTGGCGGTGCAGGGTGAAAGGCAATACATAATAAACGACGGCAATTTGATGTCATATCGTACTACGCTTGGCAAGACCGATGATGGTCGTGTCCCGACCACAACACACCACATGCCCTTGTCATCCCTACTTCCCCCCCCCCCTTTAATGTTCCTCGTTGCCTTGTCTTTCGTTTCTCTCTTCGTCATCATGCCAATCCGCCTCTTCCTGCACGCACCCGCCCTCCCACCGTTGACCGAATCCTTTGTACCGCCTTCTGTTATCTTTGGTCAAATCACCTCCTTGTCATGTGTGCTCCATCTTCCCACCCTCCCACCAAACCCAAAGCTTGGCATGCAACCAAGCACACTGTTGCACGTTTTACTTCTGTACGTGATCTGAGGCTTCGCTACAAGGGCAACAAACAAATGGAAACACTCGTTCAGCCAATCCAACCAACACAAGAGCACTCAGCCAACCCACATCCAGTACCATAGCCCCCCCCCCCTCCGAAACACACACACACACACACACACACGCACCATCAGTGCATCTTCTTCATAAATGCGTCCACGTTGTAGTCGCTGTAATCCACGTCCTCGTCCAGCTTCTCCGCCTCTTCCAAGATGGCGCGCAGCCCAGACGACGACGATCCACCACCACTGGCAGCAGCAGTGCCGTCCTCGCCTTCCGCGCCGCCCTCGCCCTCCTGCGGTTTCTCCGAGAGCGTGAAGAGGTCCAGCACCTGGTCTGTGCCCATGGACGCGAGCGAGCTGTTGTCCTTGCTGACAATGGTGTTGGCCATGTTCAGCTTGAACCGCTGCAGGTTCATGATCTTCTCCTCCAGCGTGTTGCGCGTGATGAGCCGGTACACGTTCACCGTGCGCCCCTGCCCAATGCGGTGTGCGCGGTCCATGGCCTGCAGGTCCTTCATTGGGTTCCAGTCGTGCTCCAGGAAGATCACCGTGTCGGCGCCCGTGAGATTGAGGCCCAGCCCGCCCACCGAGGTCGTCAGCAGCAGCACGTCCACCGTCGGGTCGTCGTTGAACTCCGCCACCACCTCCGCCCGCATGTGCGTGGGCGTGTCGCCGTCCAGCCGTCGGTACGTCAGTGCTGGCATGTGCCGGTCAAACAGGTCTCGCGCCACCAGCGACAGCAGCTGCTTGTGCGTGGCAAAGATGAGCGCGCGGTGGCTGCTGGCCGCCGCAGCCGTCGCATCGGCACTCACGCCAATGGAACAGTCGCTCAGCAGCTGGTGCAGCGCTGCCAGCTTGGTGGCGTGGTGCACGTCATGCAGGTTGATGCCGTGCTGCGCAATGTGCGCCCGCACCTTTGCGTCCACGTCGTCTGCCTTGACCATGAGCGGGTGGCTGCACACGCGCTTGAGGAAGTTGAGGGCCTGGAAGATGTGCTTCCCGCCCTTGCGGTCGCCGCTGTCGTGGCCGGCGCGCACCACATCCTTTGCCGCCTGCGCCTGCGACGTCTGCCCAAACGACTCGTACATGCGCCGCTGCACGCCGCTCAGGTCGCACAGGTAGTCCTGGATGATCTTGGGTGGCAGGTCGTCCAGCACGTCCTCCTTCACGCGGCGCAGCAAGAACGGCAGCACCTGCCGATGCAGGGCCTCCAGCGCCAGCGCGCCCCGCTCCTGGTCAGACTTGGAAGCCTTGGCATCGCGGGCAGCCAGGATGGGCTTGGAGTACTGTGCCTTGAACTGCTGCGCCGTGCCCAGGAACCCGGGCATGAGAAAGTCAAACAGCGACCACAGCTCGAGCGCGTTGTTCTGGATGGGCGTGCCGCTGAGGATGAGCCGGTGGTTGGACTGAATCGCCTTGGCCGCCTGCGCAATCTTCGACTTGGCGTTGCGGATGAT
>NW_004754913.1:948617-986117 GCF_000188695.1 Salpingoeca rosetta | reverse complement strand
CACACACACACACACACACACACACACACACACACACACACACACACACACACACACACACATGAAACCTTGTCTGAGTCGGCAAATGTGGTGCGGGCGTGCGTGGCCCAGGACGTGACGATGACGCCCCCGAGTAAGCGGCGAACAGAGGATGGCGCAGTGCCTTTCTTGCGCGCATCAGCCTGCAGCATCTGCAGACGCGAAGAGGGGTGCAAGTGGCGCAGGCAGGCAGACGTTGGGAGAGGAAGAGGAGGGAGTGAGCTCAGGAACGGTTTGGCGAACGATGAAGAGCGCAAGAAACGTGCATCCACACGTGTCGATCCACGACAGATGCAAGCGCAAACAGGCGAGAGCACACCCTCAAAAAACAAGCAAGCGGGGCCAGGAGCATGTGCGTCCACACACCTGGAACGTGAGGTTTGCGAGGGTCTTTGGCATCTCGCCCGTGCACGTCCACTTGGCTGTGAGCTGACCAAGAGCAGCAGCAGCACTGTACCGCGCACGCATCAACACGTACTCGCTGGATTCGGGGATGGGAGGGGGTTGAGTGCATTTGGGATGAGTGATGTGAGAACACGTGTGTGAGGATGCGCATGCAAGCACAGCTCTCAGCTGTGAGAGACACACTTCATCATTTCCGCCACACAGCCCACAACAAACACGCAACCACGCACAAACACAGCCGAAAGGACTGACTCGTGGGACAAGGGCTGGTCGCCTGCGAGGTAGATGTTCTCGGGCCCGCCGTCCGACACAACCGACGATCCATCCGCAGACGTCACAATCACGCCGCCGCCGCCGCCACCGCCGCCATGGCCTGCGCGCACGAGGTACGCCTTGGTGATGGGGGTGTTCTGGGCGGTCATGAGCAGGCGGAAGAAGTTCAGCAGCTGCGTGTTGGGCAGCGCCTGCACGCGTCAAGCAGCAGAGGAAAGGGGTACGTGAGTGAGTAAGTGTGTGTGTGTGTGTGTGTGTTGTGTGTGTGTGTGTGTTGTGTGTGTGTGTGTGTGTGTGTGTTGTAGTAGTAGTCGTAGTAGTAGTAGTTGTAGCAGTCGTAATGGTGGTTGTGAGTGGAAATGTGTGAGACACGGCGGGTTTGAGCGCGGCAGTAAATCCAACGCGGAATGGCCTGCCTTACCTTTGCCACCTGCGCTGGTGTTGCGTGTGTGAGGCAGGCCATCCACACGCCCTTGGACGCTTCAAGCACGTCACCGTCATCCTCAAGCAGCAGATTCTGCTCACATGCATTCAAGGAGGATGTGGTGATTGTCGTGCGTGATATGAGTGTAAATGGCACAGGAGTAGAAACATCACACACTCACAAACAGGTGCAAAACACGAACCCACAAAGACAAACACCCCATCACGCACACACGCACACTCGCACACACGCACACACGCACACACGCACACACGCACACACACGACACCAAGCATCAGGACCATGGCTGCAGACAGCAAAGCAAGCTGCTGCGCACCTGAAACGTATGGACGAGGGCATGTGGAAGAACAACCTCAAAAAACGACTGCACACTCGCCCGCGCCGCCGCTTCAACAATCTCACGCGTCTGTGGTGGCGCCAGCACAAACGATGGTGGGCGAGTGAGAACTGTGTTGACGAAATGTCTTCTTGGCGCGCACACACACACGCACACACACACACACACGCATATACACGCACACACACACACACACGCATATACACGCACACACACACACGCATATACACGCACACACACACACACACACACACACACACACGCTCCGCCAGGCTCAATACCGCGTGGAGGACGGTGGTGCGGATGGCGGTGCGCGGGTGGCGGAAAAACGCCCACAGGCGATTCATGAGGTCCTCAAGGGCGACACCGCCCGTGTGCGTGTGCGAGATGGCTGAGGAGGAGTGGAGGCAGAAAAAGAACGAGCAGATTGTGAGTGGTTGGTTGCTGCATGAGACGGGGCCTTTGTGGAGGTCACTGAAGAATCCCATGATGGTTCACACTACACACCACACATGCACACACGAAACACGCGCACGCATACACACACACACACACGCACACACACACGAAACACGCGCACGCATACACGCACACACACGCACGCACACACACACACACACACGCACACACACACACGCACACACGCACACACACACGAAACACGCGCACACATTCTGGGTTCTGCGCTGTGAGGTGGTTGAGGAGGCGGGCGAGGAGTTTCAAGATGCTACCGGCCGAAGCGGACAAATCGTCCAGCTCAGGCAGCGCGTCCCACAGCAGCGTCACAATCGTCTTGATCGTGTCGGGGGCATGTGCGACCACCTGCCCGCAAGTGTGTGTGTGTGTGTGTGTGTGTGTGTGTGTGTGTGTGTGTGTGTGTGTGTGTGTGTGTGTGTCAGAGTGCTGTGGGAACAGGCGACATCAACCGCTCCCTCAGATCAAGCAAGAAACCTAAAAGAACTGTCATTCGTCACCGCAAGCACATTACCACCCTCACCGCCATCACCCCCTTCTCATAACCGCACGTGGTCTGCCATGGGAATCATGGTGTCGGCGGCGGCTGCGCGGACATCGTCCACATCTCGCTCCTGCAGCCCTGTGTGGGGGTGGCCGTGAAGGTGAAGGTGAAGGTGAAGGTGAGGGTGTGAGTATGACGAGAGAGTGTGTGCATGTGTGTGTGTGTGTGTGTGTGTGAGAGAGAGAGAGAAGGAGTGTGTGTGTGTGTGTGAAAGAGAGAAGGAGAATGTGTGTGAGAGGGAGTGTGACAGCAAAGAGTAGCGCAAAGCAGACGGCAGCCACAGGTTGAGCAAATGGATGCCGTGTGCTGTGGAGGGAGCAAGGGACCTTGGAGCATGACGGGGAGAAGGTCTGGCAGCAGCGACACGACCAGATCATCCCGCACCGCAGCAAAGTACTTTACGCCCTGCACATACACATACACACACACATATATATGCACACAAAGTGGTGACGGAGGTGTTGGTGATGATGATGGTGAGCTTGAAGCGGATGGGGCGGGCGGCAAGGCCAAACGTTCCATCACAACAACACACGCACACACACATACGCACACACATACACGCACACACACACACACACTCTCTCTCTCTCTCGCTCAAACGCAATCACACAATCACACAGACACGTATTGGCAACAACAAGCAGGCGACAAGGACATCGTAGCTCCTCCCCCACCCTCTTTTCCCATCTTCCTCTCCTCAGCTACGCACCAGGAGGCCGCCGTGTCGCACCTCCCAGTCATGCTGCTGCTCCAGCCGCAACAGCAGCATCAGCACACGCCGCACAGAGGCCGCGCTCATGTGTTTAACAACAGCGCCCAGCGCCTGCGCTGCCATCTCCCGCACCGGCGCGACAGCCTTTTGTGTGTGGGGGGGGGAGCCAGTGGTGAGTGGTGGTGAGTGGTGGTGAGTGGTGGTGAGTGGTGGTGAGTGGTGGTGAATTGAAGCGGGGCAGGTGTGTACGACGTGAAGTGAAGTTGAGTGGAGGACGCGTGAAGCCGCTGAATGCCATCACACGCCCACGCGAACCAGTTGCGTTTGCACCGTCTTCCATTCTCCACCTCATCACACAAACCTCCGCACACATAAGCACACGAGCGCGCGTGCTGACCTGTGTTGAGCTGAAGTCTCCGAATCTGTCGAGAGCGAGGACGCAGATGAGGCGGATGGCCATGTCCTCCAGCCAGCGCGAATTGTGCCGCGATTGCGTCGCCCTGAGACATGCGGGGAAGGGGGAGAGGTACATGTGTTGGCAAAGGTCATTGCTTGATGGTGAAGTGATGGAATAAGTGAATGACCATGACGTGGTGTGCACGTGCAGTCACATGTGCAATCCAGCCTGCTTCGAGACAGCCACCACGACAACAACAGCAACAACAACAACAACAACAACAACAACAACAACAACAACAACAGCAACAGCAACAGCAACATGGGCAAGAGGGCGGCTGGCGTACGCAGTGTCCGAGTGCTGGATGATGCCGGCGGTTGCGCCGTGTCTGCTGATGAGCTCGCGCAGGCCAACAGCGGCGCCGTGGCGGATGCCCCAGTCAGGATCAAACAGGTCGTTGCCTGGTGGCCCAAGGGACAAGGGGAGGGGCGACATAAGTAGGGGATTGGCGTGGATACATTGAGAACGCGAGAATGTTTGGGTGCACGCACATCCTCTCATATTCACGCACAAACACACACACACACACGCACAAACACACACATACATATGCTAAATACACACACACACACACAAATACACTGCAGTCTGTACGTACACATCTCCTCGCATCTGGCCTGGAAGGGCCATTCGTCCGCGTTTGCAAACACAGCGTCAGCGTCAATCTTGGTCTCAACGACCACCTGTCGTGGCACGAGGGAGGGAGGGGGCATAGAAACACGCAGTGACGTCGTTTCCATGAGAACATGTGCCATGACTGATCATCAAACACACGAATAAACGCACGCAAGCACACACGCACATATCATACGCACATACACACTCACTCACACTCACTCACACTCATTCACACGCACATACACACTCACTCGCACTCACACACACTCACACACGCATGCATGCACACTCACTCACACTCACACTCACAGTCACTCACACACGCACACGCATGCATGCACATGTTCACCCAGACCACACCTTGTCCTTGTCTGCCTGCTCCGTGAGCATGGCCTTGCTGCTCTTGGACGAGGACGAAGCCGATGATGCTGACGCGTCCCTGCCCGTGTACACCGATTGCTTGGGCGCCTTCTTCTGCTGCTTCTTCTTCCGCTTCATGCTGCAGCCAACACAGCGCGAGAGAGCACGAGCACAGGCAGTCCAGTGAACCCCACAGCCGCATACATACACACACGCACATCGCACACTGCAAACTCACTGTAATCACACGCGAGTTACACATGATCATGATCAACCACACCACCAAGAACACATGCACAAGATCATCAACCATACACCCAAACAACCGCGCAACCGCAGCCTCAATTGCATGTGTGCACGCACGCGTTGATTTGCCGGGCGCTGAGCCCGCGAAGGGAGTCTGCCACGCGCTGTGACGCCGCCGCATCCTTTGGCTCCACCTTTGCCCGCTTCGTCGGTTGCGCCATCAGATCCTCCTCGCTGCAGTATGCGTGTGTGTGTGCGTGTGTGTGTGTGTGTGTGTTTTGTACGTCGCGTACGGGTGAATTTGTGTGTATGTGTGTGTATGCGTGTGTGAATGTGAATGTGTACATCATCTGCTCGTGCAGCCCTGATGCCAACCACCACCGCTTCGACACTGATGCAACTGCCTGACCTGACGAGGTCCTCGACCTTAACGCCGCCACCACCGCCGCCGACGTCGTCACCGCTGCCGCCCATGGACTGCCGCAGCTGCTTTGTCAGGTTCTCGCGCTGTCGGATGAGTCGCTGGCGCGGGCTGAGGTGCTTGAGCTCGTCATCCTCAAGGTACTCCAGACCCGAGCTGCCAAGCAGCCGGGGGCCGTGCTCCAGGATAAACTCGAGGTCAAAGGTCTCAAACGACAGCATGCGCTCAAAGCCTTCCAGTACGTGTGCCTGTTCCTCAGCACCGGCATCGTCTTTGTCCGCCAGCTTTGGTTCCCACTTGAGTCAGAGAAAGGGAAGCAAGGAACAGGGTGGCAGAAAACAAAGCACAGCAGCCCGGTCAGCGCTCGCCACAAAAAAAAAGTATGTGACGCACGAACAAGCTACGATGCACACGCACGCACTCACTCACTGAACACAAACATGCTCATCCACACGCACTCCCTCGACACTCGACACGCACACGCACACACACACACACATGCTCATCCACACGCACTCCCTCGACACTCGACACTCGACACGCACACACACACACACACACACACACACACACACACACACACACACACACACACACACGCGCGCGCGCGCACCTGGTTGACGTTGTCGGCGATGGACCTAAACGCCATGCCCGCAGCGACGCGGGTCTCAAACGACTTGGAGCGCAGGAAGTTGTGCACCCTGCACATGAGCTGCTGCAAGTCGTGCGGGTGCAGGCGCACCAGCGCGCCAATCTCCTTGGCCGCCATCTCGCGATGCGCACGCGTGCTGCCCGTGTCCAGCAGCACGAGCAGCCGGTCCAACCGTGTCTTCCCCATTTTACACGTCGGGTCGTGTGTCGAGCGCCCTTATAGCTACGCTTTGCCACCACGATGAGTATGACGAACGTGTTGTTGAGCAGAAGGGTCGTCGTCCACAAGCACAGCAAGTGTGCTTGTTTGCCTTGATTTG
This sequence comes from Salpingoeca rosetta, assembly GCF_000188695.1. Classification (NCBI taxonomy): domain Eukaryota; class Choanoflagellata; order Craspedida; family Salpingoecidae; genus Salpingoeca; species Salpingoeca rosetta. The sequence continues at coordinate 979,812 of NW_004754913.1, read as the reverse complement.
CCGAAAATTATTTACTTCACCGCAACTCTTCCATAACTGCTGCTGGTTTGGTGGACCGCCAACAACGCACAAACCAAACTCCCTTCCTTGCTTGCGAGCCTTTCTTCCTTCCTTGCTGTGCTTGCTTCCTTTCCTTCCTTTCTTCTTTGCTTGTTTGCTTCACTTGCTGTTGGCTTGCTTGACTGTTTCTGTCTCTATCTGTTTGTGGTTGGCGCATCATGTTTATGCTTGGGTCGCTGTTTGAGGCGGCGTTGTTGTTAGTCAACGCTGTCGCCATCCTTCAAGACACAACCCCGAGTTTGCACGAAGGGAGGCCGCCAGTCAAACGATTCCTTGCAAAGAGTGAGTCCTGTGTGTGCGTGCGTGCGTGCGTGCGTGTGTTTGTGCGTGCGTGTGTGCGTGTGTGTGTGTGTGTTTGTGTGCGTGCGTGTGTGTGTGTGTGTTGTGATTGTTTGCTATGTGCTTTTTTTTTGCTTTGTGTGTGTGTGTGCCGCTTGTTTGCTGCTCTCTGGTTTGTTCCAGCACACCAGTCGTGCTGACGGCACATGCAACACATTCACGATGCAACTGCAGTGGGATGGACGCATGCTGAGGACGAAACAAGCGTCAAGGGAAAGATTATCACCATGATTAACGCCGTCAGAACACTCATGAGATGTAAGTACAACGCTGATGTCACGGCAGGTGTACCATGCCGTGTGTGTGTGTGTGTGTGTGTGTGTGGTGTGGGTGTGGGTGTGGGTGTGTTTGTGCGTGTGTCCCGTAACTTGCAAGTGTTTTTGTCACCATCATACAGCACTCACTTCTTCGCTCCTCCTCTTGTCCCACCCCTGGCAGTGCCTTTGATCTTCGTCAACTTGCTTGTTGCGGTGTACCTCATTCTCGCTGGTTAAGTGGGCGCTTCCGCTGATGCAAGCTACGCGATTCAGTAAAATTGGAGCAACGATGGCGTCGCTGTTACACGCGCTTGCGCTGCTCCACTGGCGATTGTGGCAACCAACTTGCTGATGTATTTGTTGATCATGTACTCGGATACATGCAATGCCCCGTGGCTGCTCTCTTGGGCTGATTGCTTTGTTTGCTCGATGGAATGGGCTGGTTTGTTGGGTTCGTTGATGTGCATTGGTTTGTTTGATATGCACAGAGACTTGAGGCATGAACGTGTAAGTAAAAGACAGCAATGAAGCAAGGCAGAAGAACAAGACGTCAATATCGAAACTAGAAGCAGCCCACAAGAAAACAAAGGTGGGACAGGAAGTGACTGGGCACGCAAGACACGCAACAGCTTAACAGCAGCCGTCACACAACGCCATCGCACCGCTGCAAGCCATGCTCGCATACCCCATGTGTGTGTGTGTGTGTGTGTGTGTGTGTGTGTGTGTGTGTGTGCACGCGCGCGTGTGCACTATTGGAACATCTCCTCTTCCTCCATGCAGTCCTCCTCATCCTCTTCATCCCCAATGTCGAGATCCTCAAAGCCGTCAACGGACTCGGCGCCATCCGCATCATCGTCATCCTCGTCATTGGTGGCGGGGGTGGCGGGCGGTGGTGCAACTTGCTCCTGCTCCTGCTGCTGCTGCTGCTCCTGCTGCTGCTTTGCCTCCTCTTGCTGCTGTTCCTCGTCTTGCAGTTCTTCCTCCTGTTGCTCTGGTTGCGTTGGCGTGGTGTCTTCGCTGCTGTTGGCCTTCTCTTCCGCAGTGTTCTTGGCGTTCTCATCACCATCACCATCACCATCACCATCACCATCACCATCATCATCACCATCATCATCGCCAACACCATCATCTTCGTCGTCACCGTCTAGGGAGGAGTCGATGTCGCTGAGGGAGTCTGGCTCGTCAGGGTTGGCCGCCTGCGCTACGCACTTGCTGCACCCGCACTCAAACAGATACCCGCGTCTGCAGCGTGCAGGGAGGGGATGGGGATGGGTTGGATGGTTGGATTGGGGGGGGGGGTGGGATGGGTGGAGCGGGTGAGCACGGAACTCAACGACAACAACAGACGGGCGCACACGACACGAGCAGCTGCTGCTGTTCGCGTATGTTCATGTACATGCGCACGCAAATGCACTCAGAGAGTGTAGCGGCATGATGATCATCACCACCACCATTACCACCACCACCATTGCCATCACCATTGCCATCACCTGAGTTCGTCCCAGCGGTCGTTTCTGCTGGCGGAGAGAAGCTGGTCGTCAAGATACGAAATAAACACCTCCTAATGGTGGCGGTGGTGGTGATGGTGTTGTTGTTGGCGGTGAGAAGAAGAGCGATAACTGTTGGTGGTGCTGTGGGTGGTGCTGTGGGTGGTGCTGTAGGGAACGAGCAGTGCAGTGACAATCAGCGCCTCCCAGCAGTCAACAATTTCAACCCTGCACACAACCAGCACTGCAACAATAACAACAAACACTTCACCACCACAACTACAACCAACAAATTACGACTACAACAGCGAGCTAATCCCACCGCACCTCGCCCTTTGCAATGGCCGTTGTTGCGACGACCTCCACGGTGCAGTCGCCATATTTGAACTGGCACTCCGCATTCGCCTCGCAGCTGTGGTTGCCTGCAAGCAAGGGCATTGGTAGTGACAACAGGGCGTGAGAAGGTGATGCAACGATATGATGATGATGATGATGATGATGATGATGATGATGATGATGATGATGATGATGATGATGTGTGTGTGTGTGTTTGCGTGTGTGTGTGTGTTTGCGTGTGTGTGTGTGTGTGTGTGTTCGCGTGTGTGTGTGTGTGTTTGCGTGTGTGTGTGTGTGTGTGTTCGCGTGTATGTGTGTGTGTGTGTGCGTGCGTGTGTGTGTGTGTGTGTGTGTGTGTGTGCACGCGCGCTTTTGTGCAGTACAGCTAAGCATGTCACAGCACAGCTAAGCGTATCACGGTACAGGACGCAGCAAGCTCCATGTATTGCCATCAGACGTACATGCGCTCTGGTGGAAGAAGATTCCCGTTCCCTCCGCGTCCAGAAACTCGCCGCTGTCTGCTCGCACACATGCATTATGCACATGGAGCGATCATGGTGAGCGGTTCGACAAGAGAGATACGTGGCCTTGAGCGAGACAGACGAAATAGTCACGTCAAACCTTCTGTGCATACATGTGTGTGCATGTGCGCGCATGTGTGTGCGTGTGTGTGTGTGTATGTGTGTGTGTCCGTCTGTCTGCCTGTCCGTGTGTGTGCTTCAATGCAGTGCACTCACGCTCAAACATGACTTCGTAGACATTGTCCATGAAGTCGCTCGCCTGAACCAACGTTACCGCCACAACCGGGCACATGCAAGAGCATGAAGTGAGCGAGCGAACAGGGAAGTGCAGCGAGCACCTCATGACAATCAGTAACGACCACACAACCTTGTCACCAATCCACCACCCGATGTACCATCATCATCATCATCATCATCATCATCATCATCATCATCATCATCATCATCATCATCATCATCATCATCATCATGCTGTGGTCGTCACCTCCTGGCGCTCGTCATCGGAAATGGACGCCTGCGCAAGCGCAATATCGTACTGCGACACAGAACTGCACCAGAGAGAGAGAGACGCGCACGAAGGAATAGGTGAGTTGAACCACGCAAACCAGTCAGCCACGTGGTATCAGGCAAAGCGCACATGCGCAAACACACGATCGTGCGTATGTGCTGAAGATTCTTGCTGCTCCCCTGTCTCTCTTCCGTTAACACACACGCACACACACAGACATTTCACACACACACACAGACATTTCACACACACACACACACACTCGCACACACTCTCTTCACACCGCACTTCACTTTGCTCCCCCCCCTCCCAATCGCCCAGCGTTGACGGCTGACCTTGACCCGATGCCGAGGGAGTTGAGGCCAAGCAGCGCCCACAGCTCAAGATACCTCTCCGTCGCCCACTGCGACGCACACACACACACACACACACACATGGACGCAAATGTAAGGGGTGCGCAGTGATGTTAAGGGGAGAACAAACAAGAGAAGGCATGAGTATGTGGTTCCGTTGCCGTATTTCTGCACATCCTCACATTCATACGTGCATACTAACACGCGCATACAAGCACCAACACACACACACACACACACACACACACACACACACACACACACACAAATACACACACACACAAATACACACAAATACACACACGTACACAAATACACACAAATACACACACGTACACAAACACATTGCTACACACCTGCATGGCGAGGCCGATGTCGTGCTTGTCCGACCAGGAGTTGACAATGTCGATGATAAACGGCTGCATAGCGTGCACATGGTCGACGTGTGGCGGATCAAGCAGCTTGTGCGTGTGCATTTTCCCGCCAATCTCGGCCTTGGTGTGATGGCACAGCACGTCCAGTGCCTTTAGCGTCGTCGTGTCGCCCTGCCAACGCCGTGACAAGTCGAGGACGCAGAGAGAGGTGATTGGTCGGGGCTCGCGCACATGCGGGCTAACACACACACGCACACACACGCACACACACACACACACACACTCTCTCTCTCTCACACACACACACGCACGCACGCACACACTCAAACCCCTGTTGCTTACGCTGACGAGCTGTGCGAGGAGCCGGACAATGAGCATGGCAGACGTCGTCTCCGGCGGCGTGTGCACTTGCCTGCAGTTGAGGCCATCACATGACACGCGCACACAATGGATGAGTATGTCAGTTGTTGGTCAACGGACAGCAGTGCTATCATGTGGTGCTGAGGAAATGGTGTTACATATGTGTGTGTGTGTGTATGCGCGCGTGTGGCGACACTGCGCTTGACAAGCAGGAAGCAAGTAAAGCATGCAGACGTGCAGACGTGCAGATGCCATCGCATGCGCAGCGGGGGACATTGTACGAGAAAAGACAACTTCAACGAATACGGGCGTACATCCAGGCCTCTTCCAGGGCGGTGAGCAGGGCGGCGCGTTGGGGGTCGCCGGGACAGAGGACCTTGTGGTGCAGCTGCCATGCCTTGTCACGGCATGCCTCATTGCAATACACCTCCTCGCACTGCGTGCAAGTCACGCGTTCCCGGCCGTTGTTTGGGCACAGCTCGGGGTGCGGCAGCTTCACGTCTTGCCCAGCAAGGCGGCTATCCAATGGGCGTTGTGTCCCAAGCAAGCAAGAAAAAGACAGTCGTGGCAAAACCAAGGTGTGTGGGCCATGAATACAGGACCAATGCAAGTTCATTGCGGATGTGTGTGTGTGCATGCGTGTGCGTGTATGTGTGCGTGTGCGTGCATGCAGAAGTTGATGGTTAGGAAGACAACAGAAAGCTGTCGTGAACATCATGCAACAAACACGCTGAACTAAATGGGGTGATGTCGTGAGTGAAATGAGCACAACTCACGTGGCCATTGCCTCTGCAGACTCGAGGGAGCGAAGGCAGTGCGAGCACGCAACATAGCCACACTTGCGATTCCAGGAAAACTGCCCAGCAAACACACACACACACACGCACACACACACACACACACGACAGACATAGCGCGCATGTGTGTGAGGAGCGTCAAGACGTGACTTGGCATCGAAACGCGCCACGTACGAAAGAGCGTCGTCACTGGCACATGCAGTGTCGACACAAGTTGGCTCACCTGCGCACACACGAAAGGCGTGTCCTTCAGAACAACGTCGCCGACAATGTAGTCCTTGTCAGCCACCAGCCGCCGTTCCGTCATGGTGCTTGTGTAAACAATTGGCACAACGCGACGCTGCTCAGTGCAACCGAGAGTCGAAGACGGTGTGCTGTGTGCTGTGCTGTGTGCTTCCACGTGCCTGCTTGTTGCTTGTGCTTGTTTGTGTTTTGCTCCTTGCGGGCTTTTTACCAACGCCAGCTGAGTGTGTGGTAAATTCATGGACCGAGTTGGTAAAATCACTGAGCACGTTGGCAAAACCATCGCAGCAGTGCATGCAGGATGGCGGACGGTGACAAGATGCAGGAGCAGGTGGTGCGACGGCTGTTTCGAGCCTGGGACCTGGATGGAAACGGCTCCTTGTCGCACACGGAGGTGAAGCGAGCCATCCGCGCGCACCCGGCGTTGCGCAAGCACATCACAAAGGAAGTTGGACCGCACTGGCAGGTAAGATGTTCAAGACACGCATGTAGTGTATGTGTGTGTGTCTGTGTGTGCGTGTGCGTATGTGTGTGTGAGTGTGTCTGTGTGTGTCTGTGTGTGTATGTGTGTGTCTGTGTGTGTCTGTGTGTGTCTGTGTGTGTGTTGTGTGTGTGTGTGTATGTGTCTGCCTGTGTACGCACTTGTGTACATGTGTGCTTCGTACTGTCCTGCAGCCCCTTGGTGTCACCGTTTGCCGTCGCCTTCGACCTACCTTCTTCGCCACCTGCGTGCCACCACCTTCTGCCGCTCATATGTGTGGTCTTCAATTCTACAGCAATTGTTTGATGACTTGGACACGAACCATGATGGCATGATTGAGGAGCAAGAGCTGGCGGACTTCTTCCGCAAGCACGGCTTCAGCATCCCACTCACACTGGTGGAGGACGTCATCAAATCAACCGAACAGCAACAACAACAACAGCAGCAGCAACAACAACAACAAGGGCAACAAGAGCCACGAGAGTCAGCTGCGACGCCTGCAGCCGCCACAATGAGCGCGCCACAGCAGCAGCAACAGCAGCAGCAGCAGCAGCAACAGCAGCAGCAGCAGCAACAGCAGCCTCAAGACGAATCGACCGTACATCAACAACTATTGCAAGAGGCGTCTGCCATCCTGTCACGAACTCCACGGGATGGCTCGACACAGCTCACCCTCTACCAGCAACCACCAGGTGTGTGTGTGTGTGTGTGTGTCTGTGTGTCTGTGTGTGTGTGTGTCTGTGTGTGTGTGTGTGTCTGTGTGTCTGTGTGTGTGTGTGTGTCTGTCTGTCTGTCTGTCTGTGTCTGTCTCTTTGTGTGTGTCTTTGTGTCTGTGCATGTGTGTCTGACTTCGTGCACATGCCTGTCCCTCTGTGTTTTGTTTCTTGTCTGCCCGTCTCTGCCTCGCTGTTTGCTTTGCCTCACACGCCTTCCCTCTCCTTTCGTCACAGCCTGGGGTGTGTGCTCCAGTTCCCCTGTGAGCATCGCAATCCAATCCTTTTGCACCTTCCACCAGGTACAGCCAACGTGCCTCCTTGTTGTGTGTGTGTGTGTGTGCTCGTTGTGCGCACGTGACTTGAACGTTGTCTTCATCCATCGCCATCACCACCACCGCGGCAACCATCCCTCACGCTTTCTGCCTCCCCCCACCCATCAATATCCTCCAACGCAGATCCCGTTCCAAGTCGTCAACACAACCAACACCGCCATGTCCACACGAGGTGTGGTGCCCAAGCATGTGAATGCATCACGCTCCCATCGTTTTCTTTTTTCGCGTATGCCCGTTCTTCGCCTTATTCATATCTTCCTCTTGCTCCTCGCCTCCACCAATCAACCACGAACTTAAAACACCAACCACTCACCCCCAACCCCTCCACTCCCTTCCTTCCTCCGTGTCACCTGACACCGCCTGCTGCTGCAGACGTGCTGCCACTTCTTCGTGTCGGCGCGGACCGCGTGCTGGAGACACCAGAGGCCATCTTCCAGCACCTCAGCAAAGTGCGTACGTGCGTGTGTGTGTGGGGGGGGTACTGGAAAGAAGGGAGTGCTCTTTGTGTATGACATTACGCGCACACAATGTGGAGGCACTGTCATGCGCGCACACTTTCGCACATGCTCACATTCACATGCACATTCACCACCACCAACAGCTATCAGATGCAAATGACACTAACGGCAGCAGCGGTGGCGATGAAACGAGTGCGGACGTGAGCGCATATCTCGCCCTCGTCCTGCCGCTCTTCAACATCGCGGTAAGGACACACACGCACGTACACGCACACACATGCACATACACACACACACACACACACACACACACACACACACTCTCTCTCTCTCTCTCTCTCTCTCTCTCTCTCTCTCTCTCTCTCTCTCTCGCACACACACTCTCGCACACACGCACGCACATGCACACTGGTTCATGCAGCGCTCACGATGTGCGCTTGTGCCGTGTGGCAACTGCGTTGCTGCTCCACAGGAAACACTGGTGTGGGAGGAGGCCGGCAACCGGGTGGCTGTTGGGCAGGATGAGCTGTGCACATATCCGTGGCCGCTGCAGGTGCTGCTGGCGTGGCGCAGAAGAGTCGCCGCACGCACCGCCGCACACACGCGCAGGCAATTCCAGCCCGCTGACGTCAGTAGTGTTACGAGAGAGAGAGTGTGTGTGTGTGTGTGGGTGGGTGCGTGTGTGTGTGTGTGTGTGTGTGGGTGTGTGGGTGTGGGTGCGTGTTGCATGCGTGCAGTTGCTTCCACGGTCTTGACACACGAACCGCTGCCCATCGCTGTTCAGGTTGAGCAGGAGATTGACGACATCTTCTGCGCTGTGAGCGCAAAGCTCGCCACATGCGCCCCGCACATCGTCGCAAACAGGTGGCGTGCCCAAGCTACTGTCGTTCGCTGGTAATGCTGGTGGTGCTGGTGCCGGTGATGGTGCTGGTGCTGGTATTGGGAGTGGTGACAAGATGCTGGTGCTGGTGCTGGTGGTATTGGGGGTGGTGGTGGTGAAGAGATGTGCGTAATGTTATGTAACACCAACGCTGACCGCATTCCCATCTCACACCACGTCCCCACGCGCGCCTGCTTGGACACACCAACAGGTTTACGTTTGTGGATGCGGTTGTGTATGGGGTGCTGGCGTGGGCGCTGCACGCACCGCTGGCCGTCAACCCGTTCAAGTCGCGACTTGAGCGCTTCCCGGTCCTCCTCTCCTTCTACCACGAACTCCAACGCATCCTCGATTGAACGGGGGAGCGACGTGTGTGTGTGGGGGGGGGGTGTCTGTGTGTGTCTGTCTATGTCTGTGTGTGTATCTGTGTGTGTCTGCGTGTGTGTGTCCGTCCATCTGTCCGCCTGTCTGTCATTTTGTTCTTTAATGTGGCTGCATGCTGCTTGTGATGTTCACTTGACAAGCCAATACACAACTTCGCCATCGTTTATTGCAAAGAACTACAGCACCACCAGTTGGTTACACCTCCACCACCACCACCACCACTGACTCATCAGCAGTACAGCTGCACCAGCCACTGGTTTGCGGCCTCCAGGGCCCCTGTCAGCGCTTGCTGCGCACACGCCAACACCTCCACCCCGCCCTGCCACGGATCAGGATCATGCGGTGCAAGGTCGCTTCCCAGCTGCCGTTCCTGCTGCTGGTTGTGGTTGTGGCAGCGTGGTTGTTGCACTGGCTCTGATGTCTGAGATGATGTTGGCGCAGGAGTGGTGGTGGCCGTTGTGGTGGTCGCCCTGCCCGTTGTTGCTGCTGCTGCTGTTGCTGCTGCTGCTGTTGTTGTGGTGGTGGTGGTGGTGGGGGTAATGACACCTGGCTGACGGCGTGACGATTGCGATGGAGGAGCTTTGATCCACTTGACCATGTCCTCCAGAAAGGAGATGAATGCCGTGCCCCACACCTCGTCTGTGTCGCTGTCGAGCGTTGAGGCAACCTGAACAGCGCACACCAATCACGACACCAGCGGGCAACATCAGCATGCAGCCATCATGACATGAGTGCATCTTCACACACGCACACGTGCCCGCTCACACACACACACGCACACACGCACACGTGCCCGCTCACACACTCACACACACACACGCACACACACACACGCACACACACACACACGCACACACACACACACATGTACCTGGGCTGCGAGCAGGGAGAACCAGAGCAAGAGGTCTGGCTGCGCCGGTGCTACAACAGCCTTGAGATGTATCGCCAGCGCAGCCATGTCCCGCGATGATGCAGGTGATGTGAACGGAAGGAACGCGCGCACACAGCACGCCTTCCACGCTGCGCGCCACCAACACACGTCCACGCTCCCACCGTCATCAGCTGCTGCTGTTGCTGTTGCACATTTGCCTCCCCCACCACGAACACCACCATCACCACCACCACCACGAACACCACCATCACCACGATCACCACGACCTCCTCCCTCAGTGGCATCCCCCGCGACCAGCCCGGCCATCACGGCGACAACGGCGCCAAAATCCGCCGCTGCTGCGATGCGATCCAGAGTCTGCAGCACTGTAGTCGAACCGTCTTCATGTACGTGCTGGCACTGCTCTGCTGCTGCTGCTGCTGCTGCTGCTGTGGTTTCTCCTCTCTCTGCTGTCTCTTCTGCTGTGCAGGCTGCTGTGCCTTCGGCTGTTTCTCGTGTGCTTCGTGCTGCCAAAGTCGCCTCAGTCGCCACACAGCCAGATGCACGGAGCACAGCTGCGAACAACACCGCATACGCGTTGTGTGCCCCCTTGTGCTGTTGACGCTGCGTGTGTATGTGCAGCAACGCTGCAATTGCCCGCACCTCCACCTCCACCTCCACACACGCCATCGCCACCACGCGCTGTCCACCAAGCATCCTCAACTCCTGCGCAACCGCCTGCAGCCCACCATGCACATGCACCTGCTGCTGCTGCTGCTGCTGCTGCTGCATAAACGGGATGCGTGCCACCATATGGTGTCGCGGACGGCTGTAGATGAGATGGGCGGATGGCGGGCAGGCGGAGAGACGCGCAGTAGCAGATGGCTGTGATGACCGTGCCAGAAACGATGATGATGATGATGATGATGATGATGGTCGTGGCACTGGTGATGAGGACGGTGGCTGCGCCGGCCCAGACTGCTGTGTGGTGCACGTGGTGGCGTGCAGGGATGTGAGGAGAATGGAGATTCCCACGCGAGTGATGACGCTGAGATGTGACGACGCCACCAGCTGCAGCAACGTGTCATGCACGCGAAGAAGCAGCGCCGTCGATTGCCCACACGCGCGCACCATCAGCATCCGTTGCGCCCGGGTGTGCATGGATGCGAACACTGGCAGCGCCAGCGCCGTACAGCTGCCCCTGCTTGACGCTGTGCCATGTGCATGTGCTGGCGCCTGTGATGCCAGGTCGGGCGCGTGTGCAGATGCGCGTGTGCGCTGCGGCTCGCGGAGGGCTCGCTGCGCCGTGCCCCCTTTGTGCGGCTGGACTATGGTGCGCAGCGTGTGGAAGAGAGCGTCTGCCAAGAGGGCGTCGCTGGACAGCCAGAGCGATGCGGCCGCGGGTGCCGGTATTGTGGCAAGATCAACCCCACACTGCATCTGCAGGGCCTGACCAAATGCCAGGGGAAGGCCATGGCGTGCACACCCTTGGTGGCGTGGGTCGTGTTGGTCGTGTTGGTGGTGGTCCCGTCGATGATCGCGCTGTTGCTCCTGACGCTCCTGACGCTCCTGACGATGGTGATGCTGGCGATGGTGATGGTAAGGAGAGGCATCATCGGCGCTGATTGCCTGATGACCTGCCAAGGTGGAGTGGCGGGACTGTGCCTTGAGTTGAGCGAGGACAGAAGATATGCTGCGGCTGTGGCTGGTGAAACCGCTCAAGCCAGTGCTTGTTGCTGTTGTTGCTGCTGCTGCTGCTGATGATGCTGCTACGTCATAGCGAGGCTGACGGTGGTGACGGCCGCTTGTGCGTGGCCGCTTGGCTGGAGGGGCACCACCTTCCTCGCTGTTCCAGGTCTTGCACGAGCAAAGCGGAGCACGTGCAAGGACAGCTGCAACGGCAATGGCTAGGGCGCGCGTGTGTCGTGGGTGCTGGTGCCTCATCTCCGGGGTGATTGGATCCACAATGGAGGCCACATGCTCCCAAACACACTGGGCACCAGGTATCCTCATCATGCTGCTGCCGCTGCCGCTGTTGTCGATGCTGAGAGACGTGGGCCACATCACACTCCCTGCCACATCGTTGTTGAAAAGCCCCACGGCACGCTGCCTTTCCTGCTGATATCGCTGCTGTTGTTGGTGCAGGAGGGTTTTGAGGACACGCAGCCTGTCTGCTGCCAGCTGGACGTTCTCTGGCATGCGAGTTGGCGGCTTTGGGCTTCGCAGGGTGGATTGTGGCCCCGCATCGCCACTGACAGCAGCAACCACGGTCTGGTGCAGAGCGATTCCACTCGGTTGTCCATTGGCGGATCTTCTTGCTGCAGCTGTGGTTGCAGTTGTGGCTGTGGTTGCAGTTGTGGCTGTGGTTGCAGTTGTGGCTGTTGGCGTGCTCAGGAGCAAGTGGGGTGGACACGATGCTGGTGCGTGCTGAAGCAGGTGCAAGCACCACTCGTGGGCAGCAGCATGCTCATCGTCCAGCGTTTTTGGGATGGCGTGCAGGCTGCCAAAGGCGACAACGCACTTGAAGACGAGCGGCAGCAGCTGCCGTGACCTGGCTACCACAGTGCTGCCCATCAGCACCTCCAAAAACGCGCCAAAGGATGGCAGCAGCCTCAGGGTGTGCAGGGGCCCGCTGCTTGCCTGAATCACATGATACACCTCCTCCAGCAACAGCTTTAGCCGACGCGCGTGCTGCACAACTGCCACTTCCACGTCCCCATCCACACTTGCCCACGCGGCCACCGCATCCCGCAGCCCAGCAACATCCTCCTCCATCCTTCCATCTGCACTGCAGCGAGAGCGCGCGAGCGCAAGTCGTCGTCGTCGTTTGTGGTTGTTGCCTTCCCTTCATCAATGCTGCGACTGAATTCAGTCGCCAGCATAACCCCATACACGCGTGCTGCGCCAACGTTGTTTTGTTGGTTGGTTGGATGGGAACGAATGGGCGCGCAACTGCTGTGCTTCCCATTGTCTTGGTTGTGGTCTGGTGAGACTGTTCTTGTAGCTTTCGCTTTGCAGCCTGCTCCCTGTGCGGCCTCCTCCCTTGTGGTCGCTTCACCATTGCTTCCTCTTCTTCTTGATCTCCCCGTGCTCTCCTGGCCATCTGTCTGGTGGCCGTCGTTCCTCACCCATCATCATCATCATCATGGACGAGGTAAGCAACAGAAGGGTTCTAAGGGTTGTGAGAGTGTGTGTATGTGTGAGTGTGTTCGTGTGTGTGTGTGTGTGTGTGTGTGTGTGTGTGTGTGTGTGTGTGTGTGTGTGTGTGTGTGTTTGTGTGTGTGTGCGAGTGTGTGTGTGTGTGTGTGTGTTTGTGTGTGTGCGAGTCAGCGCGCGGTCCCAACGTTGCAACACAATCATCACATCACCTCTGTTCTCGCTTCCTTTGCTTTCGTGATTGTCACCAACCCCCCCCCCCCTTGCAAACACGCCTGCTCACACTGCACTGCCCTGTATGCGTGTGGTTTATGTGCTCAATTATGTCTGTCTGTGCCAACAAGGAACCAAAGGAGGTGTGTGCACAACAAATCCTGATGATCACGCCTCATGTCACGGCACACCACAGCGCTCACACGCGCGTGCGCAAACACACACACACACACAAGACACATATGCGCGCCAACGCACATGCACACTACGCCTTGAATGCCACTTCCCACGCCTTGAATGCTCACCAACATATGTTTCACATTCTCACACACGTGCGCAGATGCACTTGCATGACGTGCTCGAGGCCTGTTGTATATGCTCGGTGCGGGGCAAGCCGCTAAGCAAACGCCCGTGCTGCTCAAAGCCCATGTGTGTGGAGTGCATGGAGCTGTACCTCAAGAAGAATGGCACCAAGACAGGGAAAAGCAACGTCGTGGCCGGGTGCCCGCATTGCCGCGAGAAAATCACATTCACAGACGGCCACGTGCCCAAGGATCACTATCTCACCGACGCGGCGCAACAGCTTGCCACCGTCAGCGACCTTGTCGAAGGCGAATATCAATGTGAGTTTGTGGAAAGGGATCTTGTTGTTGTTGTTGTTGCTGCTGCTGTTGTTGTTGCTGCTGTTGTTGTTGTTGTTGCTGTTGTTGTTGTTGTTGTTGCTGCTGCTGTTGTTGTTGCTGCTGTTGTTGTTGTTGTTGTTGTTGTTGCTGCTGCTGTTGTTGTTGCTGTTGTTGTTGCTGCTGTTGTTGTTGTTGTTGTTGTTGTTGTTATGGTCGTTCTCTCTTCTTCTGTTTTCGCTTCACCTTGGCGCCTCATGCCGCCACCTTGTTGGCATCACACTCACACTCCGACGGCTTCCTTCTCCGCCTCATCGTATGGCATCGCCTTGTGTGCCTCCACACACACACACACGCGCGCGCGCACACACACACACAGATGATGTGACGAAGTGCCGACTCTGCCACTCGCCAGCCACGGCATTGGCGCTGTTGCGTGACGGCAGTTGGACTGCTCCATTTTGCACAGCCTGCCTGAGCAAACGCAGTGACAATGTCGTTCCCACGGCAGGTGCGTGCCTTTTCCTTTGTCTGTTTTTTGTTTTTTGTTTTTCACACAGCGCGTGCCCATGGCACACAAGCTTCCGCTTTGCATGCGCCACGTGCCTCTCACAAACGCATGCTGCCTGCACTGCCACATATTGGTGTCCTGCTTGCTTGGCGAACGAACGCGCAGAGGTGGCAACGATCCTGCGACGAAGGCTAACCGAGCGCATCGCTTCTTTGGAGAAACTGTATGTCCTGGATGTCATCGCCCCTCAACAAACACACACGCACGCACATATTAGTGCTCTTGCTGTTGTGGCTGAGCATCCTTACTCTTCAACGCTCGTGTTGCGGTGTCGCATCAATAAACACTCCCCACTCGCTCCTCCATCACCCATTCGACATGCGCTTGGGCTGCTGTTGTTCTTCTTTCCTCCTTGCCTCACCTCTGCCCACTGCATCATCCTGGCTGTGCCATCTTGCTGCTTCTGCTGCCGATGCAGGAGCAAGGCCATCGCCAGCGGCTCCCATGGTTCCCACACACACCTCATCTCCGAGCCCAAACGCATCGCGGATCAGCTCTTGGCATCAACGCACCAGCGCCTCAACAAGGTGCTGTGCGTGTGCACCCCCAATGTCAAGGGACCGACCCCATTCATTGGATCTGCATCCCTTGCACCCTTGCTCTCCACACCCCCCTCCCCTGTCCGTCACCTTCCCATCACTACATAACTTCCCCCAAACTTCTGCGCGTGCGCTGCAGTTCAACGCTGCGCTTGAGGAACGGCGCCAGCGGCTGAAGACCGAATACGACAACGCCGCCCACGCCGCGCAGCAAGCCAGCGACGACATCAAGCAGCACGTCGCCAGAATACGGTGCGCGTGAAATGTGTTGGTGTGCGCATGTGTTTGTTTGTGTGTGTGTGTGGGTGTGGGTGTGGGTGTGGGTGTGGGTGTGGGTGTGGGTGTGCATGTGCGTGCGTGAGAGTGAGAGGGAATGTGAGTGAGAGAACTTGTGAAGGTGAGAGAAGGAGGAATAGCGGTGAGCACTGCACGTTGGATGGTGCTGACAACAACACCACCCATTCGCACAAAATACCTCACGCACACACCACCTCCGCCACCACTTCAACCGACGTGCAGGGAGAGTGTGAAGAGCAGGCTGGACCCACGGAGTGTCATGACGCTTGAAGAGTTTGGTCAGCGCAAGGCGGCGCTGGAGCAGGAGATTGAGAAGGAAAAGGACGAGCACCTTTCCAAACTGGGTCGAGAAGTGCCCTCGGCTGCAACCACGACCTACCCCACCCTCCCCGCCGGCGTCCCGCGGCTGCTCGACGTGCACATTGGCAACACCTGCGTGTCCTTTGCGCGTATTATGAGCCGTGCGCTGGAACGACAACACGCGCGCGTGGTCGATGTGCTGCCAGCAGACGCCAGCGACACCGTTCGAGCCACCCGCAAGAACATGTGGTCCTCCGCAGCCCTGCGAGGAGGGCCAGCACAAGCACGCGCATCTTCACTTCACCACCACATGGTGAAGGACGAGTCGGATGACGACGAAGACGACAGTCACGACCTGGACGAAGGCAACGATAATGACAATGACGAGGAAGTAGAAAAGGAAGTTGTCATCGACGATGATGATGATGATGATGATGACGATGGGGACGGCACACCAGCACAGCACAGCACCCACATATTGCGGCCAAAGGCAAGACGAAAACGAACCAGTGGTAACGATAGTGATGACAGCGACGACGCTTTCCCCAGCCTGATGCGGCCGAGCACGCTCAGGGATGCTGCCAACGATGACGAAGACACAGATCACGGGGTGGAAGACGATCTAGATACAGGTCGTAACGGTGCACAGATGACCTCTGCGAGGCCGCTTCGTGGTGCTCGCTCTTCCTCCTCGTTATCTCTGTCATCGTCATCGTTGGCATCATCTTCGTCGCACAGGCGGGCTGCGGTTCGTGCTGGTGTGACGGTGCCGAAGCGACGCGCGAGCGAGGCCGGGTCAGAGGGGCTCAGTGACAATGACGGGGCGGCTGGCGGTGACACCGATGCAGCTGATGTGGAGGTGGAGGGACGAAGAAAGAAGCCACGAAGACAGCAGACAGAAGACGTTGACTTGGAGGACGTGCCGCTGGATCGGCGCGGAAAGCCCGTGCTGACGAGCCAGATGCTGAAATCCCTCCTCTCTGTGGAGCCAGACCCCATTGAAAAGCTGTGCGAGCTCTTCCCTGGTACGCATGCGGGTTGTGTGTGTGTGTGTGTGTGTGCAACATGGAGAAATAGGAGCCAGGTGTCGTGTGCAGAGAATGGTTTTCTGCTGTTTGGAATCACACATGAGACCGCTCACACCTTGTGCTGCTGTTGTTGCTTGGCTTGGTTGTTGTAGGCGTTGGCGCGGAGTTTTGGAGAAAGAACAAGCCCAAGAGGAAAAACACATATTCAAAACGTGTCATTGCGATGGCTCGAGAACGCTGCGCGGTACGCATGCCTTCACGTGCTTGTGTGTGTGTGTGTGTGTGTGTGTGTGTGTGTGTGTGAAAGCTGAGATGTAAAAGCGCCAAACTCACCTTGCTTCTTACTTGCTCCTGTGTCGAAATTATCAGCCTCGTGTGTTCCAGTTCCATGAGATAGACGGCACCGTCATTGCCACAGCAGAGTGTCCCACTCGGTACTGCATGCATGCATGTGTGTATGTGTGTGTTGTGTGTTGTGAACGAGCCTGCCCATCACTAGGCTACGAGCATTTCCCAAACCACCACCACCACCACCATCAACAACAAAATCAACGAAAACACAAACGTGCTGCTGTTAGCATAGTGCAGAAGAAGAGAGTAGCTCACTCTCACCTTTCCTCGCCTCCGTGTGTGTGTGTTTGTGCAGGGAGGGGGTTGAGAGCTTTCGCTATCAACACCCAGTCACCGTGGACGCGACGGAAGCGCAAGTGAAGGCGCACTTTGCCCAACAGCGCAGCTGAAATCTCGTGATGGATGTGGAAGAGTTGTGGATGCAGTAGCAAATTTTCGGCTCACCGCGGAACAAGATGACCACCAGCAGCAGTGTGGATGCGCTGGTATCGCCTGCGTTGGTGGTGAATGCCAGCATCGCTCGCCGCAATGCAGAGCGCATGCTGGAACGCGCAGCCGCCTTGGGCGTTTGCGTACGCCCACATGTGAAAACGCACAAGACAATCGAAGGTTGTACGCAGCTGCTGTTGTGCCTATCCTCATGCATTAAACTACAATCATAATGGACCCAAAGTTGGATGTAACAAACATCTCGTGTGTGTTTGGTTGTTTGTTCGTGTGTGTGTGTGTTCGTGTGTATGTGTGTGCGCGTTTATTGGTGCGTCTGTCCGTGTGCTAACAAAGATAAGTCACGTCTTTCTGTGACGTGACGTTATTACCTCTCACAGACGTACGCTTGTTGGGTCGTGGCAACAGGCACGCTGCTGCAGACGGGCGGACGACGATCCCGCATTGTGGTGTCCACCCTGACGGAGCTCAGGTACTTCCTGGAGCACAAATTCAGCGATGTGTTGTACGCAGTGCCGCTCGGCGTCGACAAGATCCAGCCCATCGTCTCGCTACATCTCAACGAGAGCAACGACTTCCAGGTGTGTGGGCTGAGGACCAAAGATGGAAGAGGAGGTACAAGCAGCCGCTGTTGCTCCTCTGCTCGCCTGAGCAACGATCTGCTCCATTGATACATTGGTGCATTCCTTCCCTTGCGCCCTCCCTTCCCACCAGGTGCTAGTTGACTCGCCAGAGCTATTGGAGAAGCTGCACACTGCACTTCGCACCTCCGAATCACGATGCCCTCTACCCGTGTGGATCAAGATTGACTGCGGGTACGTCCATCTGTATGTTCGTGTGTGTGTGTGTGTGTGTGTGTGTGTGTGTGTGTGTGTGTGTGTGTGTGTGTGTGTGTGTGTATGTGTGTGTGTGTGTGTGCGTACATGTGCCTGCGTACGTGTGTTTGCTTTCCAGTTGATTTGACTCGCTTGTCTGCGTGTGGACCCATTTGTAATACGCGTTAAGTTGCTGTGCGTGTCGCTGTGTACGCCCACCCCCAAACTGACACCTCATTCGTTCTTTGGTTCCATTGCCATCATTCAACATAAGGTATCATCGTGCCGGCGTGCAGGATCCAGAGGATGTGTTGGCATTGGCCCAATCTATCAAAGAGCCGCTGACTACGCTTCGAGGTGAGAACGGAATGTGGTGCATGCTGAACGCATGTGCTTTCCTGTTTGACGCTGTGCCCAAAGTGCACCTTGCTGCTGACACCTACCTCGCTCGCTTTTGCCGTGCTTGCAGGCGTGTACACGCATGCGGGTATGTCCTACGGCTGCCGCCATCCAGACCAGATCCAAGAATTGGCAGCAACAGAGCGGGACGCTGTCGTCGCTGCAGCAACACTGTGTGTGTGTCTGTGTGTATGTGTGTCTGTCTGTGTGTGTATGTGTGTCTGTCTGTGTGTCTGTGTGTGTGTGTGTGTGTGATTTTCCGAGCTTCGCGTCGAGCCTGTAGCACCACTAGCCCACGCCTCACATTCATACGCGTGCTCCTCAACCCAACAGGCTTCGAGACAACGGCATCGCTGTGCCCGACGTGGGTGTTGGGTCCACACCAACATGTAGCCACCCGCCTACATCAGGGCTTGAAGGCGTCACTGAAATGCACCCAGGCAACTACCTCTTTTATGGTGCGAATCACAATCTCGTCACGTGATGTCCGAACTCGTCCCTCTTGGCTGGATGACCTGTTTCTTACACATTGTGTGTGTGTGTGTGTGTGTGTGTGTGTGTGTGTGTGTGTGTGTGTGTGTGTGTGTGTGTGTGTGTGTGTTGCAACGTTTCGACGTTGCTGTAACAGACGAGATGCAGGCGCAGATTTCCTCGTGCTCAAGGTTGGGCTGGTGCAAACAGTGCTGCTGAACATGGCCCGAAAATACCCGCCAATGCCACTGTTGCTGGCCGTGCAACACTAACTCCAGCCACCCTTGTCCCGCGGTGCTGCATTTGTAAATTTGTGTTGTTCGTTCACCAGAGAGGACATTGCCGCTTTCGTCATAACGCGGGTGATTGGCGTGTATCCAAAACGAAACCAAATCTTGATTGGTACGCCTGGCGCGTTGCTCTCCGTGGCTACCTGCGTATAAACCTTGTTTGTCTTGTGTTTGTGCCTCTGTGTGTGTGTGTGTCTGTCTGTCTGTCTGTCTGTATGTATGTATGTGTGCCTTGTTTGCCTGTGTGTCTATACTTGCACCTGCACATGCACCTGCACGTGTGTCTCTCTCTGTCTCTCTGTCAGCTCAGTGGAGATTGATGACCGGCAACCGTGGGATGTGTGTCCATTTCGCTGTCTTCGCGTTTTGTTTTGTGTGCCCATCACAGACGCGGGATGGACAGCCACGTCTTCCCAGGGAGCAGGTGAGATGCAGAGAAACTCGAAAGAGAGGTGTTGGGGTTGAGAGGTGGCTTTGGTGCCACACCCGCTGTCTTTCCAGGACTCCGCAGCTCCTAACTGCTGTAATGTGGTGCCGTATTGCTCCTTTTGCATCCCCAGATGACAACTTTGGCGGATTCATCGATCACCCAAACCTGAAGTCGGTTCACTTGTGTGTCTGTGTCTGCATATGTGTGCGTGTCTGTATGTCTATCTGTCCGTATTTCTATCTCTGTGTGTGTGTGTGTGTACATCCATCCGTCTGTCTGTCTGCCTGCCTGCTTGTCGTTGCTCGCTGCCTTCATTTTCATTTACGATATCCAATACCAATACAATCTCGTTGCTGCTTCCTTGCTCGCGTGTGTTAGGTTTGTGTCCATGTCGCAGGAGACGAGTGTGCTGACGTCTAATGATGGCAGCCCTCTTCCTTTCGAAAACCTCAAGCTCGGCACCATCCTTCGAATCAGACCATACCATGTATGCGTGTATATGTGTGTGTTCGTGCGTGTACGTGTGTGTGTGTGTGTGTGTGTGTGTGTGTGTGTGTGTGTGTGTGTGTGTGTGTGTGTGTTTGAGTTGGCGTATCTGCTTCTGCACCAGCGTTCATGTTTTGCATTATCTCCATGAGTTGCTGTGTCTCCTCTCACGGCATGTTTTATATGTGTGTATGTGATAAGGCGTGCGCAACGTGCGCTATGCACACGACGCTGCATATCATGGAAGATGGCAAGATCACGACTGTGTGGAAGAACGAGTGCCGCTGATGCCTCTGCCGCGTGGCAAATAAGTGGATGACATTGTCTGCTTGTGTGTCTGTCTGTCTGTCTGTCTGTCTGTCTGTGATGTCTCCTCTTAAGTCTGCGGGCCCTTGCACCAGCTGTTAAGTTGTGGCGTTCGGCTTGTGCAGTTTGTGGCTGTTGATGGAGATGTTTATTAAACCCTAAATGTACTACTTGGTCACGTGCACTCAAAGAGTGAGACGGCAAAGCAAGATAGCATGCCGTCCGGTGCACAGATACACACACACACACACACACACACACACACACACACACACACACACACACACACACACACACACACACACACACACACACACACACACACACACACACACACACACAAGCCGGAGCACTCTCTTGCGTGGCGTGCCGTGCCGTGTTGCGTTGACAAACCACAAGCCACAACGAAGAGGTCTTGACAATGCCTTCAAGTCATGTTGTCCTGTGCCTCGGTGAGGTGCATCTCCAGCTCGGTAAACGTGGGGCGGGCCTGCGGCTGCTGGCGCATGCAGCGCTCTGCCAATTCGGCATACCACTGCACACACGTCTCTGGTTGGTGTGCAAACATGAGCAAAGGATGTGAGGGCGAAAACAAGGTGGTGAGGGAGGAAGCAACAGCGTGAGGAACAAGCAGTCATCGCGCTCAAGCGAAAGCAAGAGACAACCCCCTTACGCCCCGCAGCTCACACAGCCCACATGAACAACCAAAACGAACAATAACGCAACTCACAGTAACATACACCCATGACGCAACTCACAGCAACGGCAACAGCGACACCGACAAGAAACCCCCTCCTCCCCCCCCCCCCCACACACACACACGACCAACCACGCGACACACTTGGGAATCGAAGGCGTTTCCCCTCCTTGAGAAGTTTCTCGAGGGTGAGCAGGAGCGGGCCGTTGAAGTTTCCGCCTTTCTCTTGCGAAATGAGGTCGGGCACAGCCTCAGCCGCAATCTCCCACAGCAGCACGCCGAAGCTGAACACGTCTGCCTTGGAGTTGTACATGGTCCCGTCAAGCGCCTCGGGCGCCATATACAGCGGGGTGCCCACGCCAGCCGTCATCGTCATGTGCAGGGTCATCAGGCCAACCTGACACGAGTACTTGACGTCCTGCTCAACACCACCGTTTGCATCTGGGGCGCTGTCCACACGTGCACCGGCCATGTGCTCTGGGCCCTCCATGCTCGTCACCATCGTTGCAGACGCGCCAGTTCCCCTGCGGGTGCTGCCGTGTGTGGCCCCGACGGGGCTCATCAGGCACTGGCGAATGGATCCAAAGTCCGTAATCTTTGCCCGCAGCGTGGCCGACACTAGCACATTGCCGCTCTTCAGATCCCTGTTGGTGTGACGCAGCGAACAAGGAAAGAAAGCGCGGGGAAGGAAAGCCGGGGAAGGAAAGAAAAAAACACACGCATGACAAGAGAAGAGTGTGTGTAAGCAAATTGACATGGCATCACACAACCACATGCTTGCACACAGAAAACACCACATACACACACATACACACACACATAAAACACCACACACTCAGAAAATACCACACACTCAGAAAATACCACACACATACACCAAAAAAAAAAAACACACACGAAATCACAATACATCACACACACACAACACACACACACACACGCAACACAAACCTGTGAATGTGGCCGAGGCTGTGGATGAACGCCATGCCGCAGGCAATATCGCGCGCAAGCCGAACTTTCAGGTCCCACACGGTCTTCGGCCACGACTGCAGTGTGGACGCAGCAAGGGCGCCACCACTCGTCTGCAGATCATCGTGCTGCTGTTGTTGCTGCTGCTGGTACTGCTCAGCGAGAATGGCCTCCAAATCCTTCTCCAGCAGCGACTTGAGGGCGCCAAGCGCAACGTGTTCCAAGACAAGAAAGGGGCTGTTCGTGTTGGGGTCTGTGCCCGCGCCAAAGAACCGCACCACGTGTGGGTGCCGTGTCCGCTGCAGGAACTCCACCTCCTTCTCAAACTCAAGCACCGTGCTCTCGTCAAACATCATCAGGCTCTGCTTCAACACCTTCACCGCCACCATTACCGTGTCCCAGCTCGCAAGCCAGACCTCGCCAAAGGCGCCCTCGGAGCCCGCGTCAATGCGCCGCACAAACGCCAGCTCCTCGTGCCCAATCTCCCACGCCTTCTTCAGCGCCATCACTTCCTCGTCCCTCTCCTCAATCAACCGCTTCTGCAGCTCATTCTCAGACTCCAGCCCAAGCCGGTACAGCTTGCTGCGCGTGTAGGTGCGGTAGAGGGCAAGCAGCCCAAAGGCCACCGTGACGCCTGCCAGCATGGTGCCCACGGCAATGCCGGCCACTTGCGCAGACGTCAGCGTGTCCGGCACACACACGCCGCCCGAGAGGCGGAAGCGCGACTGGCACTCGCACTCGTACGCGTAGGCCAGCAGCGTCACGGCGTCCTGGTTGCCGGTGCGCGGGCGAGCGCGGACGGTGGTGAGGAACGGCTGGCAGGCGATGGCGGCGGTTGGGATGTTGAACACGGGGATGGTGGGGCGGCTGGGAACCACCTCCAGCGAGGCCTCCTGGGCGAAGGAGCGGGAGCTGATGATGGTTGGCTCCGACACCACCGCGTTGATGAGCTGCGGGTCGTTCAGACTCGGGTTGTCGGAGAGGTCGAGGGCAAGCACCGTTGCGAGACACACGCGCACGAGGCGCTGTAGGTTTCCCGGGTGGGAGAAGCTTTCGTTGAGCATGCGGCGCGCAAACAGCAAGGTTGCACCCCACGTCACGCAGAACGCGTTGGAGTAGGGCAGGTTGGTCTCGGTGACGTCCATCACGTGAACGCGCGCAACGCGAAGCGAGTGCAGCTGCTTGCAGCCAGCAACCACGATGCTGCTGATGCTGCCGGGCACGGTGATCTGCTTCAGCATGGGGTTGTGCGGGAGCAGCAGCGACTCAATGCTGATGTCACGGCACAGCGTGAGCTCCGTGTACCCCGTCTCTGTGAGCAGCACCTCGTCCGCATCTTGCGTGAGCAGGCTGCACAGCAGGTCTGATGACGCGTACGTCTCGTCCATGCCCGGCCAGCCAAGGTCAAAGTTGCGCAGGCGCACGCCAATGTCGAAGAGCGTGTGCAGGAAGCGCGGCGGGAGGGCGAGGTGGCGTGCCTGCAGTGTGGTGAGCCCGGACGCTGCCGTCCACGTGTGCAGCTTATCCGGGTCAACCAGCAGGCGGCCGGGGCGCTGGCGATGCGCAGAGACGGCGAGCACCGTCAGATGCGTGAGGGCGAGCATGGGGGTGAGGTCCACCTCGCCAATGAGGTGGTTGTTGAACTGCAAGGTGTGCAGCCGGGGCAGCTTGGTCACGTCTGGCGCGTGGTGCAGGCCGTTGTCGTTGATGTCGAGGCGAATCAGAGCGGGAAGCGCGTGTGAGAACGCCGTCAGCCGGTTGTGTGCGAGGGTGAGGGCGACGAGGGCGCGCGGGCCGGAGAAGACGTTGGGCGGCAGCGAGGTGAGCTCGTTGTGCTCGAGGTGCACCTGCACCAGGCCCGCGGTGTTGCGGAAGAGACCGGACGGCAGGGAGCGCAGGCGGTTGTTGAAGAGCTGGATGGTGGACACGATGGTCAGGTGGGCGAAGATGTCGGGGTGCAGGGCGGTGATGTGGTTGCGACCGAGGCGAAGGGAGAACAGCCTGCTCGTGGCGCGAAACAGGCCCGGGGGCAGGGAGGTGAGCATGTTGCTGTCGAGGTGCAAGGTGCGCAGCAGTGGGGTGACCGCAAAGAGGTCTGGCGGCAGCTCTGTGAGGAAGTTGTCGTCGACAAACACGGCCTGGAGGCCTGGTTGGTTGGGAAACAGCGCGGGCGGGAGGTGGAGGAGGCGGCAGCTGGACAGCATCACGCTGCGCAGGCCCACGAGCGGGTCAAAGAGGCCCTTGGGCAGCGTTTCCAGCGGGTTCTGGGTGAGGCTCAGGTCAGTGAGGCTGGAAAGGGCGCTGAAGGTGTTGGCGGGGATGCGGGTGATGACGTTGTTGGTGAGGCGGAGCGCCGTGAGGCGGGTGAGGTAGCGGAAGGGCTGGCCATTGACATCGCGGATGCGGTTGAACTCGAGATGCAGCACGCCCAGCTGTGCCGTGTCCTCAAATGCGACGGGGTGGACCATGGTGATCAGGTTGCCGTTGAGATAGAGGGCGGTGAGTGTGGTCATGTTGGCGAGCGCCCCTTGCGGCAGCTGCGATAAGTGGTTGCCCGCAAAGTCAAGCTGTCGAAGAAACGGGGCGCGTGTGAAGGGCTGCGGGAACTCGCTGTTGCGCTGCACGATGGACCAGAGATCGTTGTTGACGGCGCTGATGCCGATGAGGGACGCGCAGCTGTTGAGCATGTTGAGGACCAGCTGGTTGAAGTTGAGGCTGCTGAGGGCGACGTGGGTGACAAACGACCAGTCGCCGTTCTCCAGCACCCAGCGCAGCTGGTCAGCCTCCACAACGCCAGAGGTACGCAGCATTGCCGGGCGCACAGCCTGCGTCACGCTCAAGAGCGTGCGCGGGTCAAACGCCGAGACGTTGCTGTTCTCGCTTGCATCGTGTGGCAGGTCAAAGGTGATGTTGAAGGTGACCCTTTCGCCGCGCTGGGTTGGCACGGTGCAGTTGTGCTCAAGGACAAGGGACGACAACGAGCAGCTCACCACGAGGGCCGTCTCTGATTGCACGCGTCTTTGTCGGTGCAATACCCCGACCTCGTCACTGTCACTGTTGTAGTTGTTGATGGGGTAGTCAATGAGGCCGTCGTGGCTGTTGGTGGGGGAGTCATTGTGGTCGTCGTAGTGGCTGTCAATGCCGGGCTCGAGACGCGGCCGCTGCAACTGCTGCTGCCGCTGCTGCCGCTGGCGTATCAAGGGATGCTGCCCGAGTTGTGGTAGAAAGCTCTGCAGCTGCGGAGTGAGGCGCGGCAAAACCGGGTCAGGTCGTTGCGCCGGCTGATGTGGTGGCAGCGGCTGTGGCTGCTGTGGTGGCAGCGGCTGTGGCTGTTGTGGTGGCTGTGGCTGTTGTGGTGGCTGTGGCTGCCGTGATTTGTCAGTGTCGTGTTGCGTGTGCACTGTGCTGTGTGCTGAGGTCACAGACGGGGTGCAGAAGTGATCAAGGGCGTCGTAGACGGGGCCCAGCACGGCCTCTCTAGCGCCATCATGCGTGGCGTCGCTTGCGAGAAGGGAAGACGCTGTGTGGAGCGCAGTTCGAGCACGCTCGCACGCCAACGCATCTCCATCCTGGACAGTTGTTGTTGTTGTTGTCGTTGTTGTTGTCGAGTGTGCTCGCACGTGCATGTGCACGTTGTGCAAGGAGCACAGCAGCAACAACACGATGGTGGAGCGCGCTGCGGCTACGGCAAGGACGCCCCGCTGCATGGGCGCCTTCCTCATCCCTGGGGATGTGCTTATGCGTGAGCTGAGGTTGGTGGGGCTGTGGGGTTTGGAGGTGGATTGGATGGAGATGCGGATTGGCTGGTGGTCGTTGCAGGAGGAGTTGTCGAGCGCGATGGTGAGTCAGCTCACGTTTGTGTGGCGCGAAATTTGGCAAACACACCGCAACTTATCAGCGCCGCCAAATTTGAATTGGGAACTGTGCAACGAAGCTAAACACACACACACACACACACACACACACACACACACACACACACACACACACACACACACACACACACACACACACACACACACACACACACACACACACACACACACACACACACGCACACACGCACACACACACGCACACACACACACACACACACACACACACACACACACACACACACACACACCCGTATACACGCACACACACACACACAACACAAGCGTACGTGATGGAAGAGGACGGGCTTGTGGACTTGGCTGCGTTGGATGACGCAGCGCTGTTTGATGTTGGAGATGGCAAGGACACGACATCGTTCTCGTTTTGTGGATCTGAGTCGCCCATCACCAACACCAGCGCACACGATACCAAGCATGGTGCAAGAAGACCCTTGCCGCGCACACAGTGGACTAATCTCCCAGGTTGTGTTGTGCATGTGTATGGTTGTAAAAAGGGGAGGTGGTGCATCACAACGACAGAGAGACGCGTTGCAGAACCTGTCAACTCTCATGCTCACCATATACAAACGCAAACATTCCAACACGAACTCACCTCATCACGCACTCACCTTATCACGTACTCAAATCACACACGAACGTCATCACACACTCATCTTGCCGCATCAACAACATGATTTGCTTGAACAGACACCGATGACTTGGACGATGTGGAGCTGTTTGCTTCGACGGAAGAAGACAATGTGGGCAGCGACGCGCTGGGTTTTGTTTGGTGGACCCGTTGTTGCAACTGCGCTACTTGTTGTGTCTTCCTCAAGCATGAGCCTCACGACCGTGTTTCGTGCCTGCTTGGTAGGGCAAAGGGTTTTGGGACACGGACGACGATGACTTTGCAGACCTGGTGGACGATACCGATTCGCTGTCGAGCGGCAGTCGCAAACCATCAACGTCAACGACACCTCCAATGTCTGAATGCACAACAGGCAGCAACAGCAACAACGTTGATGCAGCCGCTACCACGACGACGACAGGTCGCCCCAACACAACCAACAGCACAAGCGCAGCCAACAACGCCAACAGCGTGCAGTTGATTGACCTCAGCAGTCCTCCTCCAAAGCAAGTATGCAGTGGCAAAGTAGCGGCAAAGCAACCAGAGGGAGCAATGGGTGAGACAAGCACAAGCGACGTTGCTGAACCACATGGCAACGACACGTACCAGAAGACCAGCCATGCTAGTGAAGATGATGGCAACGAGGATGATGACGAAGATGATGAGGTCTTCTTCGGAGAGCCAACCGTTCTTGAGCAATGCTACGCCACCCTCCGCGGCCTCAAAGAAGAAGGTGCGCGCGTGCGTGCATGTGTGTGTGGGTGTCTGTCTGTCTGTGCCTGTGTGTGTGTATCTGTGTCTGTGTGTCTGTGTGTGTCTGTGTGCGTCTGTGTGCGTCTGTGTGTGTGTGTCTTTGTCTGTGTCCGTGTCTGTGTGCGTGTGTGTCTGTGCGCGGGTGTGTGTCTGTGTGTGTGTCAGCTTTCCTGGTTGTCTGACTGGTTTGTCTGTTCGTTTGTGTGTCTCTCTGTCTGTTTGTTTGTGTACTGCCTGCCTGCCTGGCTGGCCACACGCGCGCACGTGTGCGGCTACTGCTTGGTCCTTCCACGCTCACAACAAGTTTCGCTGTGCCATCAACGATGTGTACGCAGAGCAAGCTGGTAAGGGTGCAAGTGCGTCAAACAGCGAGCCAAGAACACACGCAATCACAGACAGAGACGGTGGCGCTGGTGAAGCGGAACCAGAAGAGGAGGATGACGAAGACGATGAAGACGATGAAGATGAGGTGTTCTTTGGGGAGATTTCGTCAAAGGAGTGCAAGAAGCGGGTGACGTTCCTGCAGCAGGCATTGCAGCAAGACGCGCGCATGCACAAGCAGGAGCAGCAATGGAAGGCAAGGCAGCAGGAAGAGCAGGAGAGGAAGGAACGACAGGAGAAAGAGCGGCGAGCGCGGGAGGCGGCCGCTGCGGAAGAGGAGAAGAGGCGACAGCAAGAACAACACGAGCAAGAACAAAGACAAAAGTGGGCAGAGCAGAAAGCACGTGAGCGCCCTCGCCGCGTGCTGGCCGTATTCCAGGAAGACTACGCCACAGACAAGACAAAGACCAAGGAGGAGGAAGACCAGCACCCCTCCAAGCTCGCACGATTCTCAGGCCTCCCCAAACCAACAGCGGTACTGTTTGGCCCTTGTTGTGCTTGATGTGTGTGTTTGTGTCTGTGCGTGTGCATGTATTATGCGTGTGCATGTATTGTGTGTGCGCATGTATTGTGTGCCTGTGTGTATTGCGTGTGTGCCTTTTCGTGATTGTGTGTACATGCGTTTTTCTGTGTGCGCCTGTGTGTGATTGTGTGTGTATGCGTATGTGTCTCTGTGTGCCTGTCTGTCTGTCTTGCTTTCTGTCTTCGCGTGACGAACGGAGTACTTGACTGACTCGCTCCATCCCTGACTGCCTTCTCGCTCTGTTTCTTGGGGGTTAGCTTGGATCTGACTCCCCGACATTCACGCGGAGCATCGTGTTTTGTGGCAAAACAAAGTGAGTCCCAGTCCTGCTGCTGCATGCGAGTGAGACA
This sequence comes from Salpingoeca rosetta, assembly GCF_000188695.1. NCBI lineage: Eukaryota > Choanoflagellata > Craspedida > Salpingoecidae > Salpingoeca > Salpingoeca rosetta. The sequence goes on along the minus strand of NW_004754913.1, from coordinate 951,160 downwards.
GTGAGGAAGAGACAAAGAAACACAGAGAGCGAGAGGGTGGATGGGTGCTTGCGAGAAATGTTGTTGCAGCGGTTTATGCAGTGTGCATATTTGGGCGGTACTGTACGCTGCGCGTGCATGTATTGCTTTTCTTTCTTGCAGTGAATCAATCGCTCATTAGTGGCGTCAACTCCCCCCCCCCCTGAATTGCGTTCAGCCCCGGCCGCCTGCTGCGTGAAATCACAAACAATAAGCACGACAGCAACGCTGGTGATGGCGGCATCAAGCCCGCGAAGAAGCCACTTGCCCTCCAGCAGCGTACACAAACGGCAACAGCAACGAATACGACCAAGCCGCTGCTTCAAGTGATTGCAGCAACTGACCCGAAGAAAGCGCCTGTCACAGCTCTGCAACCGAAGCCAACGATCACAACAACACGGAAAGCAATGTCCGCAGCACCAACACCAGCATCAGCAACGACAGTGCCAGCATCAGCACCCGAGCTTTCCACAACAGCACCAACATCAAGCGAGGCCCAGTCTTCCATCAAGACGGACTCAGCTACAGCACACAGCACCAAGAATGAAGACAAGGAGGAAGAAGACGTGCGGCCTGAACTGCTGAATGCGCTGGCCCGCGCGAAACAGCAGCAGCAGCAACGCAAGCCAGCTGGAGCAAAGGCATCGGCCCTGGTGCGCGGGAAGAAAGGGGCGCCAACAAGCAAGCGGCTGGCGGCTGGCACATCGCTGCTGCGTCCTCCTCGCTGTGGCCTGCCAAGAAGAGCCGGAAGTGCGTTTACGCCCACAACAGTAGCAACAGCCGGTGGCAATGGGGCCACAGCCGTGCCTTCGTCCAGTGCCACAACAGCAAGCACGGCAGCCACTGCTGCAAAAGGCAACACGAAAAGGTCACGGAAGACGATGAAGTCGAGGCTGGCCGTGGCAGCACGAAGAGCACCAAAGGCAGTGACGGCGGCCCCAGCACCGCAAGCAAAGGCGCCGGTTGCAGCGGCTGAGGAGGCGCGCGAGCGTGAGGAGGCCTTGCAGCTGTTGGAGGAGTTCCCATCCCCGTCAAAGGCAGATGCCAAGGTGTGCTGCCACATGGCGGTGTGTGGTGTGTGCCGTGGTGTGTAGTGATGCTTGGGTGTGACTTTGGCCGTTGCTGTTGTGCAAACACTCATGCACAGCGGTTCTCCTTTTCTGTGATTGTGTGATGGAATTTTATGATTTTAGAATACGTGGAAGGTGTGTCACTCGCCCGAGGCACCAGGAGTCAACACAAAGGTGAGATGTGTGTGTGTGTGTCTGTCTGTCTGTCTGTGTCTGTGTGTGTGTGTGTCTGTGCCTGTGTGTGTCTGTGTCTGTGTCTGTGTGTGTGTGTGTCTGCGTCTGTGTGTCTGTGTGTCTGCTGGAGCTCTATTGCTTCCTTTGGCCCCTCGTTGACGGTTTCGTGCTCGTGGTGCTGTGTTGTGTTGGTGCAACGTTGCCTTCAGAGCCAATGGTCTCCCGTGAAGCGGCCAAGGACGTTTGATGAGATTCAGCAGCTCTACTACTAGACTACTGACGCCGCGAGGCGGGAAGATCGCGATACTGTGTGTCTGTGTCTGTGTGTGTGAGCGTGTGTGAGCGTGTGTGAGCGTGTGTCTGTGTGTCTGTGTGTGTGAGGCTGTGGACAGAAAGAGCCAATGCAGTGCTTGCTTTGTTGCTGTACGATGCAAGCTGCACTTGGATTTCTTGTGTTGCAAATGTGTATTGTTCCTTGTGTTTCCTGTGTCCTTCTTCTTCTTCTTCTTCTTCTTCTTCTTCTTCTTCTTCTTCTTCTTCTTCTTCTTCTTCTTCTTCTTCTTGTGTTTGTGTTACCGCCGCCTCGTTTGTTTGCTTGAGTGATGTGACATGATGATAATGGGAACTCTCCTACTGTCTGTACTTGTCTGTACTGTAGTACTGTTTGACCTGTTTGTTGGTAGCGCCATCAGTCGGCCTTGCGGCTGCCGCGCCCCCGAGTGACTACCGTCACCCTGTCCTCCTGCTGTCGATTCAGTGGAGAGTAAACAACTCCAGTAGTGAGAGGAACCGATTTGGTGGAGGGGGGGGGGGACCAAGAACCGAGGAGACCCGACTCACCCTGCAAGAGACACCGCTGAGGCTGTTGCTCAAAAGAGAAAGGACCCGCGTACACGTCCAACCTGTGGAAGGAGGCTCCGGCCGATTTGTGTTGGATATTTTCATTCAATTTTCCTCCTCCAACACCAAACACAAACAAACAACAAGCAAGCCACCAGCACGATCAGCCAGAATGCCTCGTTCCAGCAGTTCCAGTGGTGATGGTCGGGATGGGTTTCAGGAATCAACCGCAAGTGAGAATGGTGCTGTTGACGAGCGTGCCAAGTTGATCATCGATGCGATTGCGTCCAAGGACATGCGCCCTCTCGAAGCAACGTGCGAATCTGCCCTGTGTTTTGCGTGGGGTGTGGGTGGGTGGATGTGTTTTGCGAACTGTGTGTGTGTGTGTGTGTGTGTGTGTGTGTGTGTGTGTGTGTGTGTGTGTGTGTGTGTGTGTGTGTG
>NW_004754913.1:941527-948517 GCF_000188695.1 Salpingoeca rosetta | reverse complement strand
TACGTAGTGTGTGTGTGTGTGTGTGTGTGTGTGTGTGTGTGTGTGTGTGTGTGTGTGTGTGTGTGTGTGTGTGTGTGTGTTTTGTGCACCCTGTGATTGCGTGTGCTTGGGTGTCCGTGTGCTGGTGGTGGAGTTTCTTGAGATCGACTTTGCCAGTTCTCTCCACCCAACAACACACATGTCACACCGCCTCTTTCTTTCACTTGCTTGCTTTTGTCGCATGTGTTAGGCTTGACAACATGCACCTGGGAGAACACGGCTCCCAACTCCTCGCGGACGCACTTCAAAACAACACTTCGCTTGAATGCCTTTCGTGAGTTTCTGTGTGTGTGTGTGTGTGTGTGTGTGTGTGTGTGTGTGTGTGTGTGTGTGTGTGTGTGTGTGTGTGTGTGTGTGTGTGTGTGTGCACGGGCGCAAGGTGGAAGAGGGCTTTCCCGTGCAGTCGCATTGATGTTCGAAAGGTCCACGTTGCACTTGTCACTGGCATTTTGGTGCTTCCCATTTCTCGTTTCGCCGCTCTCTTAGCCGCTGCCAGAGAGCTGACACCACAGAACACACCAACCATGAATGCTTAGACTCCGGAATTGTGGCATCGGTGCCATTGGTGCCTGCTACATTGCAAGTGCCCTCAAGGACCACCCTTCACTCAGCCAACTCAAGTAGGGATGAACTGAGTGAGAAAGAGAGAGAGTGTGTGTGTGTGTGTGTGCTTTGTGTTTTGTGCTCTGTGCTCTGTGCTCTGTGAGAGAGTGAGAGACAGAATGTGCTTGTGACTGAGTGTATGTGTGTGTGTGCGTATCTGCGCTTGCTTGCTTGCGCTGTGGTGTGCACGTGCGTCTGCAACCTGCTTGCAGTGCGGGCGTGAGCAGACGGCACACGTGCTCCCTGTTTTGATCCATGTTGATCACCTCAGCTCAAACATGTGCTCCTGTGTGGTTTCCAGGCTATGTGGGAACGACATCCGAGATGAGGGCGTCGACTACCTGGCGCGTCATTTGAAGCAGAACAAACGCCTGAAGCACCTTGAGTAAGCTTGGAGCGAAGGGGGGGGGGGACAGGCATGTGATGATTGTCGTGCACGACATTTTCGGCTGTTGACCTGTTGACAGCACCGTGCTCATCTTACACGTGGTCATGATCGCGTGTTTTGCTTGGTCTGATGTTCATTGGCTTTCTTCTTTCAGCCTGAACAACAACCCCATGACTGAGCAGGGCGCACATTCGCTGCTCCTCCTAGCCAACGCTCGCAGACTCACCACGCTTGGGTGGGTTGTCGTGCCTTGGGCGCTCGTGGCCAGGTTCATTGTGTGTGTGTGTGTGTGTGTGTGTGTGTGTGTGTGTGTGTGTGTGTGTTTGTGTGGGGGGTGGGATCTGTAAATGTGCTTGTGCGCTGCGCCTGTGCGTGTGTGCTCGCCAGTGTGATTGAATGTGTCTGTAGTTCGTGTCTGTGCTCGCACACTGTGACGTGAGCAGTGTGTTCAGCTGACAGCCTCAAATGTCGTGACATGCTTTCCGACCGAACATGGCAGGCTGGCACGCTGCGGCCCAGACGTCGCACGTGTCCTGGGGAACGGATTGCCTTCGGATATCACCACCACAATCCACTGGTGCGTGTGCCCTGCCTGTCTGATTGTATCTGTGTATATGTGCCTGCGCCTGCCTGCCTACCTCTCGGTGTGGCACTGCGTGTGCGTGTTGTCTTGTCCGTTTCATTTTTCCTGCGTCGCCACAGCCGCATTGCATCTACTCGCTGTTCCAACTTTGTGTTTCAGGTTCCCTGTTCTGTCTGCATGGGTGATCTACGCGAGCGTATGCTCGCAACAAACACACCTCTGCCATTCTCTCCTGCTCCAACGTCATGCTGTGCCTGCAGGGAACCACTGAAGCAGCGCATCTATGAGAGTTTGCGGCCAGTGCAGCGAGGCGAGCAGTCACCTTCCGCTGCAGACCAGGCGCAGCGCAACTTTGACGAGCAGCTCAGAGATGAGGTCAAGCGCTGGCAGCGCAAGCAAGGGAGGCCAGTGGGTGCTGACCACCAGCAACCAGAGCCTTCCAAGAAGCCACGACCACCTGTTCCGCCAAAACCAGCAAAACAACCGCGCCAACCAGCACCAACACCAGTGCCGCCACGGCGGCAATCACCCTCACACCAAGACCCCCATGACAACGACAGCAGCAATAGCAACGGCAACAGCAGCGTTCACGCTTCATCCTCCGCCGAAGAGCAAAAACGTCTGCAGGAGCGTGTACGTGCGCTGGAGAAGAGGGAGGAGGAGCTGGTGCGACGGGAGCAGGCACTGAAGGCGAAGCAGCAGCAACTCGACCAACGCGCCCGCAAGGAAGGTGCGTGTGTATGTGTCTGACTGCGTGTACGTGTTCGTGTGCGCGTGTTGCTTGTGCCTCTGTGCGCGAATTTGTGCCTGGATGTGTGCATGTGCACTGACGCACATCGCACTGCTCTGAATATTTTTTTCTTTGTTCCCTCACTTCCCTTCTTGTTTCACGTTCTTGTGCTTGGTTTATTTGCTCACAGGCGAGCTGTTGCGACAGCTGGAGGATCATACAGGTTGGCTGTTTCTCGTGCATGTCACTGCCTCGAGTGTGGATGAAATCATCCCTCGTTGCGCACTGCGGCAGTGCATCTGCTCTTACACCCCCGTGTCTCTGCTCGCGCGTTGACCCACATGCGCAACCTATCACATGTGCCTTGTGCACATGCACATACACACATACGCACAGACACACATGCACGCTTTCGTGCCTGCACCTTCATGCAAACCCGCATCAATCATACACACGCACGCTCACGCACGCGCCTTGCGCTTGCACATGCACCCTGCTCAGAGTACCTGCTTCGTCTGAATATCCCGTATGAGCAGCTAACGGAGAAGAAAGTGGCAAAGGATGCGCGCGGAAACGTTGTGCATGTCCGCAGCGGTGACCTGTACTCGGCCGTGTTCGACGGCAACCGCGTTGCGCTCAAAGAGTTTCGCCACATTGACAGGCGCCCACGCTGGTCTCATCTCCTGCGCCATGGCAGCAACCGCTCCATTGACGATGTGATTGAGAATGATGGTGACAGCAATGGAAGCGGTAGTTTCTGCATCAAACGTGACAGCACCGGCGCTGTGATCACGCCCGACATGCGCTCACTGTACCGGGAGGCGCTGATCCTGGCATCCCTGCGCCACTCAAACATTGTGCAGTTTCTCGGGCTCTGCTACGAGGAGCACACCAAGCACCTGTACTTTGTGCTGTCGTGGGCAGACAACGGCTCTCTGTGCGAGTACATGCACGTGAAGAAGAAGCCACTCGACGACACACACAGGCGGCGCATCTTGAGCGAGGTGGCGGGTGCCATCAGCTTCTTGCACATGCACAGGGTGGTGCACCGAGACATCAAGTCCCCCAACGTTCTGCTGGACAGCTTCCTCTCTGCAAAGCTGACGGACTTTGGCGAAAGCACCTTCAAGGCCAAAGACAAGACCGACGTCACACATGCTGCGGGCACGCCAACGTGGGCATCCCCTGAGCAGCTCTTGGGCGCACCCGCGCACCACCCAGGAGACGGCGGCAGTGGCATCGGCACCCTGCGTGCAGTCACAGACGTGTTCTCGTTTGGCTGCCTGGTGTGGGAGGTGTGGTTTGGCGTCAAGCCGTGGCACCACGGCAAGTACGCGCCGCACGGTGCGTCGGTGGCGGAGATCGCTGGCAGCTACAGTCGCGGCGAGTATCTTCCTCTTGACGAGAGCATCAATGGGCGAATGTTACCAGACCACCTCCGGGCTGTCCTGCGCTGCTGCTTCACCGATTCAAGCGTCCGCATCGCCTCCCCCATGGTGCACGCCATGCTCAAGACCCAGTACGAGATGGACAAGCAGAAGCGGGAGGACTTGCTGCATGGACCTTCCGACGCCATGTGGAAGTTTCCCCTGGCGCTTCGGCAGACGCTCAGTGCCACGCAGCTGACCACACGCGCCACTGTCAACATTGCCTTGCTGTCCCTGGACAACCACCTTGACCAAGTCACAAAGGTCCGTGTCTGGATGCGTGAGCGCGTGCGCGTTATGTGGTGTGTGTGTGTGTGTGTGTGTGTGTGTGTGTGTGTGTGTGTGTGTGTGTGTGTGTGTGTGTGTGCGTGTGTTGTGTGTGTGTGTGCGTGTGTTGTGTATGCGTGCGGATGGGTTGTGCAGCTGCTGCCACTGCTGCGGCGACTGCCACTGCTGCTGCTTTGGTTGTTGATACATTCTCATTTCCTTGCTTTTCTCAACCCCCTTCTTGGTTCTCGTGTATTCCCATGTCCATGTGCCCCTGCCCGCCTCTGTGCCTACATCACAGCTGCTGCATCAGGCAGGGGGTCGCACGGCCCAGGAACGTGATCCGTTGAACCCCTTCGGCCATCGCCTCGCTCGCGTCGCCATCACGTGGGACGAGCAGAAGCTTGCTGCGTTCAACAGTGCCATCCACCGCAACGATTGCCGCTACCGCGGGCACCTGTCCAACATGAGCCATGCGTTTGCACCCCGCTATGCCTTCGATCCAAACACGAAACACGTGCTCGACGACGAAGAACGGGCTGTGCTGCACCGCGTGACCATGCCGGGCGTCTACAGCATGCTTGAGCCCCACCGCGCACAGCGCAGTCCTTTCCTGCGCATTCAGCGTGTGTTCCACGGCGTGAGGGACCTGGGTGCCATCACGGGCATCCTAGGCGGTGACTTTGCGCGTTTGCAGAAGACAGATCCTGGCTGGTTTGGCGCAGGCGTGTATTTCACGCCAGACCTCGACTATGCACTCGCGTACACGCAAGCGTGCTCGTTGACGGGCAACAACAGCGGCGTGTCCGACAAAGACGAGCCTGGCCTGTCCAATTTTGTTGCCGGCCTCAAATTGGCGCCTGACAAGCTGCACCGTGTTGTGCTGGCATGCGACGTGCAGTATGGCAACCCGTACCCAGTCACCCACGACTCGTTCCACCCAGCCGTTGAGGCGACCGCGTTTCCGACGCCACCAGCAACCCCGACGTCTCGGGAGGAGCAGCCGCCGCCGTGGAAGTCGTTTGGCGGCCGCCCGCTCATTGGCGGCCACGACGCACACGTGGCCGTGGTCAACTTTTCCAGCGGTGATGTCGAGCACGCGACGCCGTTCCTGAGCCACGCCGAGTGGGGCAAGGGGGCTGCGGTGTCGGAGATTGTCGTTGATGAACCGCAGTGCATGCTTGTTCGAGCCATTCTGGTGTTTGAGGCGTGAGAAGTTGAGAGGTTTTGGGATCAAGGTTGAAAAGTGCGGAATGAGAGAGAGAGAGCGCGCGCGCGTGCGCTGGAGAGGCGTGTTGTTACACCTTTGCGTTTGAGGGATGCGGCGTTACACCGCAAGTGATGTCACATGCCACTTGACTATACCGTTTGCTTTGCGGGCCATGCCATGTTTGACACCACTGTTTTCATGTTTCTGAGTAGTAAGCGGGTTGCTTCCTGAAACACGTCACCTGACTCGCTGAAATGAAAGACGCGCAAATGGCAATGGCAGTGCAACGCATGACACATGACGCATGGCACGTGACAATCTGAGCAATGACATGACACGACACTTGTGGCCCTTTTGGGCGATGGGAGGGCGTGTCGCAAATTTGCGACAATGAATTTTGTCACGTCTTGCACAGTCATCAAGGTTGAATTTGTGCACAGTCACGAAGTGAACAGTCACGCGTGTGAATAATCTCCAAATCGATGCACGCACCGTCGCAGGTGTCATTTTCACAAGCGCCAGTCAGTTCCAACCAGACACGGAATTAATCTCTTGTTCGTGGGAGAAACACCCCAGAGTGCTTGCAGTTATTACCGTGTGAGCAGGATACTTGGATACCAGTGTGCCTTTGTCTTTGTTTCGCAAGTACTGGCATCTCGAACGCGGTCCAGAGTACTTTGAGCGAAAGGACTGAAGCGTCACTCACAACGGAAGCAGCGGCATCATGAGTGGTACCTACTATGGTCTCTGTACGATCCCCACCTTCGATTGTCAAGAGGATCTTGGGGTGACGATCAAGAACACCAGGACCCAGGAACGCATCCAAACGGACACGCTGCACGTTTCCTGCAAGTCTGACAAGTTTGACGCGCACAAGAACATGGCTGGGATGGTCATCTGGCAATACGGCGGCAAGACGGATTGGCGCCTGAACGGCGTCCACTGCAAGAGCGGCTACATCTACGTCCGCCACACGGAGAACATCCAATCAATCAAGAGCTCGCAGGGACAGGTGCATGGCAAGCTGTTCAAGGCGCTCTTTGGCGTGGAGCCGGGAGAGGACGTTGTTGGGACGGGCTTTGCCTACGTGAAGGGGAAATGGAAGTTCAACTCGTTCACCTTCAACGCATCATCCAGCGACGGCTGGCATGACACCAAGAAGAGAAGAAGGGTGCAAGCGACGAGGAGCGTCGCGTCATTCGGGCTGCACTGGACCACTGGATCGCAACAGGTCGTCAAACCTTTGTTGTTGGGAGCGGAAGTACAACGACAGGGACAAGCAGCTCGTGCCATTGCCCTTCGCCCTGCGCGCCTCATCCTGCACCATTTGCCTTCTGTGAGACCGATCTTGTCCATCGCCCAAAGCACTGGCGCACGCTGTTTGGTTGAGCGCACGTGTTGTCAATTCCACGAGGGCACAAGCAAGCAACGGCACTAGTCACTGCCAATCCGCGCTGTACTTCTGAACAGAACGTGTGCCGTGCGAGCCTTCTTCTTCCCTTCCTACATCAAATGCGACCACTTCACCCCTGTCGTTGCCTTCTCCCTTGCTATGCTCCTAACGTGCTCCATGCTGTGGGTTTGTTTACTTTCGTCTTTGACATCAACACGTATCCATTACACAAGTCATCAACAAGAGGAAACGCAACTCAAGCGCATCAATCCTGTGACAGAACCCCACACAACCTCCTTCCCTTCATCACACGCACACACACACACACACACACACACACACACACACAC
>NW_004754913.1:931527-939027 GCF_000188695.1 Salpingoeca rosetta | reverse complement strand
TGTGTGTGAATGTGTGTGTGTATGTGTGTGAGTGTGTGAACGAGGATGTGTGTGCGCAAGCACATGAGTGCATGTACGGTTTTACTGGTGAGCATACCCACCCACCCACCCACCCACCCACGTGAGAAGCTACAAGAAGCCACAGCAGCATGCGTGCAAGCCTGACTCGCTCACCCCAGTTGGCAAGGAGAGCGATGGTGCCGTGATCCCATCCAAACAGAGGCTTCACCGCCAGGTCGATGGGTCCAAAGTTGTTCCAGATTGCCCCTGTGCACGCGCAGAGATCGCAAACACATGCAGAGAGAGAGAGAGAGTGTGTGTGTGTGTGTGTGTGTGCATGTGCGTGTGTGCGTGCGTGCGTGTGAGTGAGAGAGTGTGTGTGATTGCACACAAACAAGCACACACGGAACAACAACAACAACAACAACAACAACAACAACAACAACAACAACAACAACAACAACAACAACAACAACAACAACAACAACAACAACAACAACAACAACAACAACACGTGAGCGCGAGCACATCGTGTGTGAGCAAGCGATTGATGATTGCGCGCGTCTCAACCTGCCCACCTCACCTCATCCACTCATTACATCCACACAGTGATACCGCACTTGCTGATTACCTTGAGCAAAAGCGATGAGACTACAGACGGTGAGCATGTACCAGCGCGTCCAGTACGCCCGTTGCTGTCCAGGGTGGCTGCTGCTGTTGTTGTTGTTGGTGTTGTCCTGAGATAGGAGCGGCGATGTTGATGCTTGGATGATGGCTGCGTCTGCCGTCCCTCCGTATCCTCCTGTTCGCACTTCTTTTGTGATTGGGGACCTTGACCCGCTAATCAGGGGCGTTTTCTCGCTCCGGGTGTCACCACCACTCCTGCCCTGTGCCGTGCTGCCATGCTGCTCGCCTACAACCCACTGCTTCCGCCCATCACCAGCGCGATCACCATCACCACCACGACGATCACCACGCCGCATCGTTGCGCTTTGGCTTTTTTGTTTGTGTTGCGTTGGCGTGTTGTGGGAAAATTGGACGCACCACCAACAAATCGCCAGCACCTGGTGTCCTCCTCCAAAGCAAGACCGAAACAGCAGCGGACACTGGGCTGCTGCGTCTTGCAGCCACTTACATTGATGTGACAGCACACGGATACAAGGCAGACATCTTTGTAGTGTGAGCAGGCAACGGCGTGATGTTCACCGGCATTGTGGAAGAGATTGGCACGGTCGTCTCCCTGCAGACCGACCAGGGTAGGTGCAGGGTGCATGTGTGTGTGTGTGTGTTTGTGTTCGTGTGTGTGTGTGTGTGTGTGTTTGTGTTCGTGTGTGCATGTGTGTGTTTTCGTGTGTGCATGTGTGTGTTTTCGTGTGTATGTTTGTGTGTATGTTTGTGTGCATGTGTGTGCATGTGCGTGTTTTCGTGTGTATGTTTGTGTTGTCGTGTGCATGTTTGTGTGCATGTGTGCATCCTCTCGTCACTTCCCTCACACGCACAGTTATATCACCCCCCCCCCCAAACACACACACACACACACGTTTTTTTTCTTTTGCTAGAGGTAACGCTGTGGGATGGCCGAAAGGGGAAAGCAACGGTGCTGGTGGTTCAGTGCAGTGAGCAGGTGCTGGGCGGCGCATACATTGGCTGCAGCATTGCGGTGAACGGCGTGTGCCTGACGGTGGTTGCGTTTGAGACTGATGCCGCCAACACTGAAGCCGCCAACACCTTCACCGTGCATCTGGCGCCGGAAACGCTGCGCAAGACCAACCTGGGCCTGCTGCGAACCGGAGATGGCGTGAACTTGGAGCGTGCACTTGCAGAGGGCGGGCGCAACAGCGGCCACAACGTGCAGGGCCACGTGGACGGCACGGGCGTCGTGTTCTCCCGAGAGAACGACGGCGAGGCGCTCAAGATGGTCATCCGCGCTCCACCGCCCTTGATGAAGTACATTGTGCCAAAGGGGTTCATTGCCGTGGACGGCACGTCGCTGACGGTGGTGGACGTGGACCGCGAGCAGTCCACCTTCTCCTTTATGCTCATTCCGCACACGCAGTCCGCAGTGGTTCTGCCGCGGCGTCTTGTCGGCCACCAGGTCAACCTCGAGGTGGACGTCACTGCAAAATACGTTGAGGCCCAGCTTCAACAACAGCAACAGCAGCAGCAGCAGCAGAAGACAACGTTGGGTGATGATGCAGCCCCACATGCTTCAGACCAAAACACACCAGCAACAGCGGGTCAAGGCAGCACAGGCCACAGTGGTGACGGCAACAACGGCCGTAGCAGCAGCAGCAGCAGTGCGAACGCGCCAACCGTGACCGCGGATGCGGAGATGGCGGCAATTTCTTCACAGACGGAACGCGGGCGCACGGTGCACGGCGCCGGACTGCGTGTGCCGTTGGGCGTGGACACGAGCACGTGCAGGGTGGCCATCGTCAAGACATGCTGGCACGACGAGCTGATTGGCGTCATGCGGGACAAGTGCGTGCAGCGCCTGCTTGATCGTGGCGTGCAGCAGTCCAACATCACGGAGGTGGCGGTGCCCGGATCCTTTGAGCTGCCGTTTGCCGTGGCGTCCCTGCTCTCGCGCAAGCAGCAGACAGGCAGCAGCAACATTGGTGCTGATGACGGTGGTGAAGACGACGGTGCAAATGATGGTGCTGCTGATGGTGCTGCTGATGATGATGGCAGTGCGTTTGATGTTGTGATTTGCATGGGCATCCTGCTGAAAGGGGGCACCATCCACATGGAGGTGATTGCCAACGCCGTCACGCCGGCCATCATGGACCTGCAGCTGCGCACGGGGGTTCCCATTGTGTTTGGGGTGCTCACCACCCTCTCCATTGAGCAAGCGAGCGAGCGCGCGCACAGCGCCCTGCCAGAGAGCTGGGCAGACTCCGCCATCAGCATGGCCGCACACAACTTCTCCCGAAACGTCTGACTGCACACGCGTGGTGGTTGTGTGCACGTGTGTCGGTGCATGTGTGTAGTTGCGTACTTGCGCGTGTGCTTGTTTGATTGCTTGGCTGATGGTTGTTGTTACATTACACATTACATTGGTGGACGATGGGATTCCGATTTCTGCGTCTCATTCATTCGGGGGGTATGACTCGATGGTTAAGCTGAATCAGCATGCAAAGCAACACACACACACACACACATGCAAACATGGGCAGGGAAAGTGAAGCACACAAGCAAACACACACACACACACACACACACACAAGAGAGTGCAAATCAATCTTCAGTCCACGCGTCACAGGCGCTTGCTTCCGCTCTGGCGCGTCTTGCGCCGGCGCGAGAGGGAGAGCTTGCCCTTCTTGGCCGAGGAGTGCGGCGACGACACAGACACGTCCTGCACAACCAACAACACCGCAACGCACATCAATTTCCCGTGAGTGGGGAAGAAGAGGCAGGCATGGTGTTGTTGATGCAAGCGAGCGAAGGCACGTGGGGACGCGGCACTGACCGGCGATGGTACTGCTGCTGCGAGGGGACTTGCCTGCGCAGACGCGCTCTTGGAGCTGGTGGTAGTGGGTGGCGGAAGAGGTCACAGGTGGTGGCATGAGGGGTGGTGAGGTGGGATGGTGAGGCGAGATGAGGACGCAGGTAAACAAGCGCATGCACACACACACACACAACACACACACACACACAACACACGCACATACTCACCCTGTTGCCGCGCTGCGCTGTCGGCGCTGTTTGGGCGAGGGCGTCCTCATGGCTGCAGCCGCATGTGCCGCTGCTCGCGTTCGCGGTGGCGACAACCGCACCTCATCCTCCTCAGAAATGCTTGCGTGCATTGTACGAGACGACTGCTGCTGCTGCTGCTGCTGTTGCCCTTGCTCATCCCCACCACCTCCACCACCGCGTTCACCGCTCTCGTCGTGATCATCATCGCCGCCATCACCATCACCGTGAATCTGCTCCTGCTTGCTCTGCTTGTCCTGCTTGCTCTGCTTGTCCTGCTTGCTCTGCTGCTTCCTCTTCCGTTCAGGGCCGTCTTGGTTAATCTCCATCTTGTCGCCATCACCACCGACAGGACCGCTTGCGCTCTCGCCTTTGACCGCCTCGGTTGTCGTCGTCTCTGTGCGCGTGGCGTTGTGCGCGCCAATGGCAGGGATGCAATCAAGAAACTGCTGCCACGTCAGCGTCTTGTCCTTTGAAATGCCAGCGAGCGGATCAGCCACCGCCTTTGTCCCCGCTGTAGTTTTGCTTTCGCTGGTGGCGGTTGTGCTGCCCGCCTGCAGCTTTGCCCGCGCCTTTGTTGACGTCGATGCCTCCGAGGACGACACGAGCACAAAGTCCACATCATCCGCAGACACACCATCCCCACCACCTCCCTGCAGCAGCAGCTGCTGCTGTTCAGCTTGCTTTGCGGGCGGGCAGGTGCCTGGCAGCAGCGTGCCATGTCCGTACGTCTCCACGAGCGCACGCGCGTTGTTCTGCTTCTCTGCGCGAGCGCGCGCAAAGCCGGGCGAAAACACAAAGCGCTTGTTGGCAAACGGGCGAGACGCAAACGACTCTCCGTACCCGTCCTCGGGCAGCAGCCTGCCCGCCTTGAACGAGTCAACCAGCCATGCGCTGGACACCAGCCAGCGCCCTTCCAGCGTGGCTGCAAGCACCTTGAGCGTGCGGCACGACTGCGGCGCCACCACGTGCGTGATGTCGTCACTGAAGTTTGCGCCGCCGTGCACGCGCGCGCCGAGCTGCTTGGCGTAGTCCACGAGCCGCAGCTTGTCGTCGTTTGTGTACCCGGCCAGCTTTGGGCGGAAGCCGCTCAAGCACACGCACACTGCCCTCTGCTGCTTCTGCTTCTGCTTGTTTTGCTGCACAGCTGCAGCCTTGTGCTTGAGAGCCTTCTCGCTGCTGTTGTTGTTTGCACCACTGTCGTCTTCATCCTCGTCATCATCCAGCACCACAATGGTCTCGCTGTCCTGCGCTTTGCTGGCGGTGGCAGCAGGTTTGCTTGCTGCCTTGCGGCTCTTGCTGCCACGCACGTCCATCTTGCCTGCTGCTGACCCCGCCCTCTGCTGCCGTTCTTGCTCTTCCCCCAACTGCGCCTCCTGCCGTTGCTGCTCCTGCCGTTGTTGCGCCCCCTTGTCCTCCTCCTTCCCCTTGTCCTTCCCTTTCTTCTTCTCGGCCTCTTTCTCCTCCTCCTGTCCCTCCTGCTCATTGCGCTCACCCTCCCTGTGTCTGCGTGCATCGCTGCTTCCTCTTCTGCTGCGCCGCCGCGGTGATCGCGACCGCCGCCGCTCTTTTGCTGCTGCCGCTCGTCGTCGCGTCTTCGGGCCCGGAGGCGATGGTGAACACGACCCATCACCACCACCGTCGACATCACCGCCTTCACCATCGTCACCCACGCTGTCGGCGTGGCTGTCGTTGTGGTTGTGCTCACCATCAACAACACCATCACCACCATCACCATCATCACCATCATCACCATCATCACCACGACCGGTGCGGCGGCCCCGCCTCTCCTGCGCCAAAATGTCCTCGGTGCCAAAGCGCTTGAGGCGCTTGCTCGGGGTGGCCCGCTTTGCCTGCGTGTCCAGGCCCATGTCCATGTCGTGGCCTCCGCTGCTGCTGCTGCCGCCGCTGCTGTCCTGCCCATCTTCGCCACTGCCACCCCCGCCACCACCACTACCACCACCACCACCATCATCGTTGGTGTTGATGCTGTCGGTGTTGTTGTCGTGCTGTGGCATGCTGTCCTCTTCGGACGTGACCATGTTCTCCAGCTCGTGCGAGTCCTGCTCAATCTTCGCTCGCTTCTTGGCCTGCTCACCGTTGCCGTCACCTTCATTCTGCTCATCACGGGCGCCTGCTGTTGCCGCTGTTGTTGGTGCCGGTGCTGCTGTTGCTTCTGTGTTGGGCAGATCAGCCCACACAGATGGCTTGCTGCAGCTGGTCTTGGTGTTGGTGGCTGAGTTGGTTGTGGTGGTGGTGTGCTGCCTGTGTTTTGGCTTGGATGATCGTGTGTGCGTGGAGGCATCAGTTTGAAAGTCGTCATCGTCATCGTTGTTGTTGTTGTTGTTGTTGTTGTTGTTGTTGTTGTTGTTGTTGTTGTTGTTGTTGTTATTGTTGTTGTTGTTGCTTCGATCATGTGTATGATCATCACCAGTACCAGCAGCAACAACAGCGGGTGCCTTGGTAGCGTCCCCACGATTGGCGCGACCACCGCCACTGCTGCCCTGCGCTTGGTCGTCATCAAGGGCGGTTGGGCCTTGATGTTGCAGCATGGAGAGCAGCGTCGCCCGCTTCTCTGCGTCGTCCCGCGCCCGTCGCAGCTCCGCCACCTCTGCCGCCGCATCCTTCAACGCCGCCCGCACACTGGCCATCCTCTCCTCCAGCTCGCCCTTCTCCGTCTCCAGCGCGATTAGCGAGTGCTCGCTCACCCGCTGCTGCGCGCACGCCTCCTCCGCCTCCGTCTGCGCCCTGGCCAGGGCGTCGGTGAGCCGCGTCACTTCGCCCTCCAGCCGCTCGCTGCGGGTGGTGGCTGTCGCCACAGCAGCGCTGAGCTCGCGTGACTGCGCTGCCGCTGCCTGCACCTGTGCCCGCAGGTCGTCCACCAGCGACGCCTTTTCCTTCTTTGCCGCCATCGCCTGGCACGCGGCCCGCGCACACGCCCCCAGCACAGCCAGCACACCGCCCTGCTTGTTGTCACCGCTGTCGACGGTTGTGGCGTGTGTGGCATCCGCGGTCTCGCCGTTGCTATCGCCTTTGCTGTTGCTGTTGCTGACGCTGTTGTTGTTCGTCGTGGTGTCGACACCGAGGGTGGTGGCGATGGCGTGAACGTGCTGGCGAATGGCGCGAATGTGCTCGTCATGCTCACGTCGCACGCGTGCAACCTCCTCCTTGTGTGTCGCTGTGAGTGCGTCCAGCCGTGCTGCCGCTTCCTCCCTGGCCGCCGCTGCTGCCGCCTGCTGTGCCGCCTCGAGCGCGCTTGCGTGGGCGGTGCGCAGCTGGTCAACCTCTGCAGCGTGCTCCTTCGCCAGGCTGTCCCGCATGTCTCGCTCCGCACGCTGCACGGCTGCGTTGTGCTCCTGTTTCAACGCGGCCACGGCCTGCTCGTGCTGGTGCGTCAGTGCCGTGATGGCGGCTGCGTGCTCTGCTTTCGTGGCCTCCGCCTGCTGCCGTGCGCGGCTCACATGCTGCTTCTCCTCATCAAGGGCGCTCTGCACACCGGCCAGCTGTGCCTTGAGCGCCTGCACCTGCTCCTCTGCTGTGCGGTTTGACGTGCGCAGGCGTTTCAGTTCCTCCACCGCACGCGCAACAACGCCGTCCACCTCGCCCGTGCCGATAGTGGCAGCTGCAGTGGCTGTGGCCTCCTTTGCTGCGCTTGCCTGCACACGTGTACGTGTGAGTTTGCACGTGTGAATGTGTAGGCGTGTGTGTGTGTGAAGTTCGAAAACAAATATCATCTGAGCGCCAGTACACACACACACACACACACACACACACACACACACACACACACACACACACACACACACA